>NC_056735.1:513573041-513815541 GCF_019279795.1 Protopterus annectens
GCATTGAACTGTCACCCTGAGGATCACTCACGTGGCATCAGTTGATAGATGGTCTGCAGACAAATATCAGGTGGCATGATACCAATGTACCCACATCCCCTACTATTCTCATCTCTCTATGGACAATATCCTGGTACACATCTAGGAACACCTGTACCTATGGACCCCAGTACTGACAAATGTGTCAGTGTACATTACTAAGAATAACAGTGTCTGTGTGTTTGTAAATTTGTAGTTGATAATATCCTGTGGGCCTTTCTCACCCGCTACACCCCCTATTGCCATAGTTAGAAATGGATTCTGCTGTAATGGACATTAAATGTACCTTGTTACACTCTTCACCCTATGGGCTACCTGGAGCTTGCAGTACCAGCACAACACTGTTGTACAAATGGGTAGATAGGCATGGGTTACCCTCTGAGTCCTGGCAAGTGTGTGTATGTGTGCAAGTGTGTATATTTGTAGGATACGGCATTCTGAGGCCACAGTCTCCAAATACAATACACCTTGACATACGGTATAAGGGCTAATGATGTTGCTGGCATTAGGAGAGCCATGACAAGCCATCACCCTACTATCCCAGTGACATGTGCAATAAATGCATATCCCTGAAGTAGCACTGATGAGATAGACAAGGGTTTGTATTGCAGTCCAGGTCAATGTGTGATTGTGGGTATGTTAGAGTATTATCATGGGTTTCAATGAGTAAAATATCCAATGTGGGCTGTGGCTGCTGGGTATACTCTCTTTGCACCATGGTACCCACAGAACATGTGCCAAGGTCCACTGTATGAGGACCACTGTCACCATCAACCATACAGGTAACTGTTTACACTATCCAGCCCAATGATGCATGTGCTGTGCGCAAATTATCTGTAACACAATGGACTCACTGTAGTTAGCACTGATAAACCCAGGTCTCTCAGATGTGTCTATGACTGTTATGTGTTTGTCAATGCATATATGACAGTATGTCATACTATGTATTCTTCATTAACAGCCAGTACACCCCCCATTACCATAATGTACAAGGCCTGGTGATGTTCTTCACTTAACAAGAAACTCGGGACACACCTCATCCTAAAAGCAGTGTGGCATGTGCAATTAAGGCCAAACACATTAGTAGCAATAAGTACCTAGGTAGGGGTTCTACTCTCAGTGTTGCCAAGTAAGTGTGTGTGTATGTGAAGGAATCTACTTCAGTTTGCAGAAAATACATGTCCCAGGAGGTCATCTGTCTGAGAACTGACTAGCAAAAGCTAACATTTCATAGGAATCATCTTGTGGAATTTCATGCCATCAAAACTAGTACTAGATGTGTAAATGCTCTCTTCCCCACTCTACAGCTGTACAGCGATACTGGAGTTGTTATATATAGTTGGGTGTGGATGTTGTGGGCACAGCCACCTTCATTGAGGTTATTGTTGTGTGTATCCACCCTCTTAGTCTACTGTAATACTGTACAGTTTATGTTAACAGGTTAAGTAGTTGTCAATCACACTATGTGTGGTTCTACGCCACCCCACACCCTCCAAAGTGGAGAGCTGTGCAACCCACACCAGCACACCTATGTTTACCAACTCCAGGATTGCACTACACTGGGGAAGAGGACATATACCCTGCCAGTACCGTCGTCAATGACATTAAAGTAGCAGACTGATTATTTACTGATGTGATGTATTGCCTATTTTGTCTTGGTGGAATTGCATAGGCTAAAATGGGTTCAATGGAAAATTAAGTACATCCATGTGTACAGTATTCTCTGTGTATTGCATCAACACCACAGCCTCTGTGTGTGTGTTATTCACAAACATGTGGTGTGTGCCACCCAGTACACTTGCCGTTGTCCACTGTAGAAGGGCTGCTGACATCAGCCACCATGCACTCACCTGTATACACCCCTCAGACCTATCAGCTATGTGGCACATGCAGTAACTGTTATACAGACCTGTTACTTGTGTTCAGCTGTACCCAGGATATGATACAGTCGATGCATCACCACAGTGCCATACCCCTTGCAAGAAAGAACAGCAGAGCAACATCATGCTGACACACCGACATATACAACACAAACTGAATATATTATGGAGACCACAATCAGTCAGTGATAATAACAGCTATAATGCATCATGGCTGGACACCTACAGATCCTGACATGTAAGCATTAAACTCTCCATCTGAAAACATGTTGTACAGCATTAAATTGCTACACCTTAGTACATTCACCCTGTGCATCAGAACCATAAAAGCCTGCCCCTGCATCGATAGTATGGATGACAGGGATGTGGCACAGGTATCATCATATACACAGGGTGTGTTGTGGGTTTGCCAGAGACCTAGGCTGAGCCATTTGGTTGACATCATTTGTGTGTGTTAGGGGGTTTTGTTAAAAACTGGGCTGTGCAGATGTGGTACGTGTAGGTATGGAGGTGCCCTAGCTGTGTTGGTGATGTATGTGTGTGTGTGTGTGTGTGTGTGTGTGTGTGTGTGTGTGTGTGTGTGTGTGTGTGTGTGTGTGCGTGTGTGCGTGTGTGTGTGTGCACACAGTTCTGTCATGTGGCTGCCCTATACAGGGGTTTGTTGGACAGATGCAGACCATACATAGCAGGGTGTGCAGTTCACCATCTCTGGCCATGGATACGAGAACTGTGCCTGCCAAGGGTTCCACGGGCACTACTAGGCACAAGCCCAGATATGGTACTCTTCCCTGATGATGACAAATGTCCGCTGGATCCAGATCTCTGTTGGAACCATCCAGGACCACATGCACGTGGCCTACTGTGTTGTGGTGTGGACAGCACCCCCCCTCCTGCAGTGCTGGTGCTAGTACTGCCACTATGGGAGCAGCTGAGACTTGTTGCACAGCCATGTAAACCATCACCTGTTGGTGTTGCTGACCTATGTCTACATGGCTGTCACCCTACTCCCACCATATGCTCTAACACAGACATTGCACGGTTGAGGATTCCCACTACCTCACCCAACTGTCTATCCAGGACCTCTGTAAAATAACGGTGGGCACCTGCAAGATCACAAATTTTGTCAAGTACAGCAGAATGAGCAGCCCTCTGGACCCTCAGACTCTGTCTGGTATAATGTTACATATTTGCCTGTGCCTACATAATGGCCCGAAACATGCATCTGGTGACACCTACTGTGGCACTTCTGCCAAGGGCATGATGGTCAGCAGCCCTTCTACGAGCACCCCTGTACATCTTCCTGTGTGGTACCTCACTGGTCATCCAGCTATGGCTGCTGTGTACAGACACATGCCATAGTCACCACACTGTCCTGTCCCATGCCACCACCCACCAACTGTCCCTCATCTATGCCCACTGGTGATGGGGTATGTATAGGCAATGTGACTGTGTGCAGGAATGGGGGTGGGTAACAGTGGGATGTCAACCGATGGCACAGCTTCAGCCCCTGACAACCCTGCCTGTACCTCACCATACCTATCATCATTGGCAGAGTCTGTATGGACACTAACATCAGTTTGCCTGCAGGAGGGACCCTGACCTACCTCGCCACCTGTGAGGAGAAAACAAAAAACATAATTTAAGACCTGTACGTCATTGCTTACCTCTACACACACTCACACACAAACACACACACACACACACACACACACACACACACACACACACACACACACACACACACACACACGCACACACGCACACACACACACATACACACTTACAGGTGAGCAGGGGTGGCTCGTGCTATTTGACTGCAGGACTGCAGCCCCCCAGCTGTAAAAATGAAAATAAAAGAAAAAAGAAAAATAAAAGTAAAAAAGAAACGCGAGTCCTGGAACTTCACACATTTGCACTCAAGGCATTTCCAATATCCGGACTACTGGTGAACCAGTCTAGAGCATGTGCACAGAATCCATACTGCTGGTGAGACAGTCCAGATTAGGATGACAGCATTCAACAGCAGAGATCTAGGAAGTCTATGCAGTTACAACCGCATAAACTGGAAGGGGATTGTACTGCAATGTCTGCAGGCTGGGTAGCAGCTTGCTCTCGTGGACTTTTTACTGCAGGAATGGACAAATGAACTTGGATCTTTACTGCAGGTAGGGTGTGTGTGTGTGAAATGCCCCAGTTAAATATACCTGATAGCTAGAGAGAACTCATCAAATATACCTGGTGGCTAGACTCAAACCCTGTACCTTGGGAGCTTGAATTCCCTACTAACCACCACCACTTGTGAAAATGTTGCCTCATATGTTTATTCTTGTGGAATTTGTGGTTTTCTGGATTTTGAATTCACTACATAATGACAGACATTTGAATTTCAGACTTCATATTCTTCAGAAAGTACATGGTAACACAAAACCTTTTACTCTAGCAATTTTCTGTTTATAAGATCAATAGTTGAAATGTGTCCCTATGTTTGGGGCTGTAGTCCCCCATTATTGGCTTTGTCTATGTGTTTTGTGCTAAGAGGTTGATAGCTATGATGAGAACTGAATTCACTAAATGATAGCCATTTAAGTTTCAGTCTATGTGTCATTCATGAAACAGCTGACTTGGCATAGTGGTATGTTGCTCTGACTGTGTTGTACAGGGTCTAGTGTTCAAGACTTGGCAGTAAAATGAATGATGGTAAAACAGCATTTTATTCTAGCAACTTTCCAAGATTATACATGCAATGTTTAAAATGTGTCCATAGTTTTTGAGATTTTGCCCCCCCCCTCCCAAAATAAATGTTGGCTTTTTCCAGATTTCTTGTGCTTCAGAGTTGAGAGATACAGAGAGTTGAGTGTCAAGTGGATTTTACAAGGAGCTGAGAGCTTGAAGAGAAGTATAATGCTGATTATGCTGAGTCTGCTTGTATTGCTAATAGCACATCAGGTAGTGTACTCGTTTTTAATACAGAAGGCTGTGGGTTCTACTCCCACAGTATATAGATGCATTGCTGATACTATACTGTGTTGTACTTTCAAAGGGGTGGATGCTGCAGTCCTGAGAATGTCCTCTTTGGTGAAGATACCTAGTAACAATGAACCTGTTATCGGTTTGCCATCCATTCCTTATTGGAATATTACTAGTTTATCATTTTTTAATGTAACATAGGCAATTTATTCCTCAACGGCAATAGGCACTTTATTTGTAGATGAAACAATGAAATATAAAGTTGTTTGCTAGCAGCACCCTCTTCATTAGTTACATATCTCTTTAGTGTGGAATTATTTAGATGATTTTTACTTCTGCAGAGATTGTACATATTTACTGATACTGGTGGATTGTAGAAGTTTGAGTAAACTTTTATGATGGAAATGTTCTGAACTGGGAAGTTTTGTCATTATTGGTGCAGCATTTTGTTTCATTGTTTACTGGAAACATTTTCAAAACAATAAATTTAAAATGCCCTCTAACAGCTGTACTATACTATACAAGGAATATAATTTAAAGCAATCAGGAAGGTGTATCAAAGAACACATGCATGTTTCCTGAGCAAGGGGCCTATGATTTAAAAACAACAGCCCAAAGTTAATCTTTATCTGCCACTGGACAGATGTATTTTCTTTGAATGTGGGTTTCAATGCTCTTTCAATGAATGTGAGTTTAAAGGGCAGAGAGGTTTTAATGCTAAGTCTATTTTCATTGTGAGACTGCATTGCTTTGTTTAGCAGATGTCTATTAGTGTTTGTGCTGTAAAATGTAAAATAAAACTTAAATGAACTCCAAATCATCGTAGAAGTAAAGCAATATTCACATTACAGTGTTTATGGTAAATGGGGTGAAACAGCCAAGTAATGGGACATTGGAATAGCTGCAGGGGGGAGGCCCCATTCAACCATGATTTTGTGAGGGGGGAAGGGAGGCAAACTCAGACAGACCTGGCTGAACTATACCTCTTAACTGCCAGATTTTTGCAGAATAAATAGATTCTTGCTTCTTATTTTTGGTTTGTTCCTCATAAAATGTGTGGTTTTCTGGCAAATCATTTAGGAATGAAGTCACTAAATAATGACAGACATTGAGTTTCAGACTTCATACTTTTCAGAAAAATGCATGCTAAAGCAAGACCTGTTGTTCTGTCAACTGACTAAGTTTATACAAGAGCAATTTTCCGTACTGTTTGTATGTTCCCCCAATATATTTGGCCTTGTCCAGTTTTCCTGCATTAACAGGATGAGAGGGATGCACGCATAAATCTCTTTATAGAATTATGTATATCCAAACCTCTCAAATGTCCCTGATTTGGGCTCAAAATGTTACTCTCCCCCTAATAATCCCTCCTCAAAATGGCAAATGTGGAAGAAAATGTAGAGCGTTTACAATTAATAAATAACTGTAATGATCAAAGTTATAGATTACTTTTAATTTCACAAATACATATAGATACTCTTATTTTGTCAGCTGCTCAAGTTAACAGTACTAATATTAAAAAAGTGTCCCTTCCTTGACAGGTTCCCAGCTGTACTGTGTGGCTATTTTATATTTTTGCAGCACATTGTCAGTCCATTTTTCATAAAATTGTGGTTTTCTGGCAAATTAGTGGCAAATCATTAAAGATTGAAGCTAGAAAATAATGACCGACATCTGAGTTTCAGACTTCATACCCTTCAGAAAATTCACACCAATGCAAGACTTTCTATTCTATTATCTTTCTAAGTTTATATCAACAATATTTAAAAATTGTCCTTATTTTTGGGCCTTTGTCCCACTTTTGTTTATGGCTTTGTCCAGATTTCTTGCTCTGAGGCTGAGAGGTATGACAAATGTGTCAGGGCCATTACAGTCAGCCAGAGACATTTCAAATTGTGGCATACTTGCTGCACCCTACTCCCCCACATAATGACTCTGGATGTGTCCAAGCAAGGCAAGTAGCAGTTATGCAGTGTAAGTGTGCAGAGTATCCCCCCATCCAAGGTATACACAAGTACTACAGTGGCTTTTCATCTGTCCTTGATTTTTCAGAACATTCTGGTTTTCTGTCATATTTTATACTGTTGATTTATGCTTCTTATTCAGAAAATGCATGTTGTTGCAGTGCCTATTGCTCTGTGTTTAAGTAGCAATGCTTTAATGACCATCGGGTAAGCTTGTCTGAGACTGTAAGATGCAAGTAAGCTTTAATAAGCATACTGCTAAAGAATTACTAACACTGAAAGCCTTTTTCTTGTTGCCATGCAGAGAATATTTACATAACTAGATAGCGTATAAGCCTTATTATTGAAATGCATATGACAGTATTTGTAATAAAGGACAGGATTACAGTATTTTAAGAAGTTCATTACATTTGTTAGAGACTTGCAGTCATCTTTGCAGGCTTTACCCGTAAACTAAGCAGAATGCCAATCTATCATGTGTGGTCCACAACCTGTGCAGTAATCCTTAAAGCAATTTATCTTGAGCTTGTTTCTTGTTTGATGTTCATTTTTTACTTTGATCATGTTTTCCCTATGAAACAAGTAGATTGTTGTTGTCAGGCAGCAAGTCTTTTTTGGATAAGAAACATTTTTACAAGTGGGGGTATTGCTACTTTCAGCATGTTACTTGGTACTTTTATAAAGCTGAATATGAATTATAATTAGAACTGCAGTGTAAGGAGAAGTGGTTTCAGTTGAGTGCTGCTTGTTTTTTTTATACTTGATTTTGACTGGCATTCCAGTAATGTATTTAAAAAGTAATTTATTTTTCATGCCTCACAACCTTTTTTGCTTCCATCTAGATATTAAGTAAGCTGCCATGTAAATATTTTTTCCCTCTACAATTCAGTTTGTCTTGATTGGACTCTCATAATGACGGTTTGGCTGTGGCACCCAGGGCAGCATATTAAATTGAAGTCCCAGTTGTTGCGGTTTTTAGCATAGCCCTTCCGCTTTCTAGTTGGCCACACCCCTTCCCATTGGCCACACCCATTCAGCTGTCTCCTGCAGCACCCCTTTGATTTGAAGTCACCAGCCACCACTGCAGGTGAGGTGGCACAAAGATATTACACAGACCTGTCATTACAAATCTGTTAATATGCATGACATATGGCAGTCAACAGCATGGACTGCAGCTATACTCAATCCCTGTTACCAACATTATACATCTCTGTGATGCATGAGTTGTGTTAATAGGTGACCCCCTTTCCCACACTGCACCCATGTACACAGTATTGCTGTGCACCTGTTCAGCACCCTAGCATGTACTGTGCACCATACCTCACGAGTGTACACACCATTGCTGAATGTGTATATGTGTTGCAGTTATGTTTGCTCTGTTGCTCACAGCCCCTATGTGCTTGTCTGACACATACCTGGGATGATATGAGGACAGATGTCAATAGTGAATGCCTGACCTCTGATTTGCAGATCTCATCATCAACAGTGCATGTATGAGCAATAAAATCCAATTACACTGATGACCTTCAAAGCTTACTGTGTCTTAGTGCATGATTTAATTGGCTTAATGTTAACCATTCATAGGTATGAACAGCAGGGGGCATGTTTTGTTTCTGGTCCATGTCATTCGGGTATATGATTGAGGTATAACATGAAGGCTATTGGTAATCGTGTTTTAGTATGCAATCTCATTGGTTCAATGTTAAACACTCATAGATGTCCATAGGAAGAGGCGTGTTTGTCTCTTGCCCATGTCATTTAGTTATAACATTAACCTTATTGGTTATAATGTGAAGGTGTGTCTTATTATGAGATTTTATTGGTATAATGTTTTTTTAAATGGTTTTGATTATTGAGAATGTTTTATCTGAAGAAGTTCCATTTTTTTAGCTGGACAAAATTCTCTGTGGTGCAAATAAAAGGATTATTCATATTTATTTTTAGCAGTTACAATTAGAGGCTCAGTCTGCCCTTCCTGCTCAACCCACAGCACAGCCACCTTCAGGGCCATGAAGGTGTAGTGGTGATGGGCCATAAGTGGGGACCTCAATCCAACAGTTTCCATTTGGGGGCTCATGGGCTTCCAATTTCCAAACAACCCTCCCTGTCCAAGGTGTTTACCCACCACATGTGTCATATACCACCCCTGTATGCTGTCTTGTCTGTCTTCTGACCCAACCTACCTTCCCAAATATACCTACTATCCTTCCCCAACATCCCACTCTCACCCTAATAAAAAAAGGGCAATCTGTTCCCAACACAAATTTCATGCCATACATAATTGCCCATTTCACCCCCCTTCAACTGCTTACATGTGCCTTAATCACTCTGTATCCAACAGCCCTTATTTTGGCCAGCAAATAAATGATCAGCCCTTGCAAGTGTCTAATTTAGAACCCTACATACCATAGCCACAGAAATTTACCAGTAAACCATCTGAACTGCAGATATGGGTGATGTTTTCTCAAACATATTATGCAGCACAGTCATTCAACAGTAGGGAAAAAAAAAAATATATATATATATATATATATATATATATATATATATATATATATATACACATACATATATATGGGTCTATGTTTTATTATCAATACACTTCAGTGAAAATGCATTCTATCGAAAATGCACTTTCACTGAACAAAACCAGGAAAAGGTACAAAACAAAATTAAAAAAAAATTAAACAGCATTATGCAGGGGGACAAGCCCACCTGCACCCACTACTTTATTATTCTCACTCAGAGATCGCACTACAGTGGGGAAAAGGGAATATTCCCTTATCCCCACTGTGCCACAATCTCAACAGGAGCTCTCTTAGTTGTACATCAGCAGTATACATTGATGTACAACTAATGGTACATGCAAATGGCATGTTTTTTTTTTCTTTAGCGAAATTGCATTTTCGACAAAATGCACTTTCGTTAAAGTGTGCTCGATCAAGTGAGGTTCGATGAACCGTACTTTCGACAATGTAAATAGAACCCATCTATATATATATATATATATGTGTATATGTAGACATACATGTCTATATATATATATATATATATATATATATATATATATATATATAGAGAGAGAGAGAGAGAGAAAGAGAGTGCATTCAGACATTGGATCCACACTCTGAACCTCTTTCCTCCACAGCTGCACTGCTCTGCCTTGCTACGAAACAGTGTCACATGTGGACACAGCCTAACATTAGGGGGGATATATAGGGACAGATCGTAGATAAGCCTATTACAAACCTATGAAGTTTGTGCATGATACATTTCACATTACCATGACCGTTCTGAAGTTGGTGGGGTCTGAAACTCATGTGTCTATCATGACTTCATTACTTCCACCTTCAGCTATTCACCAGACTAATATACATGTTTGGAGGAACAGAACAAACACTATGATGGCTTAAATCTTGTCATTCTGTGCAGATCTGCACAGTTGACAGGTATGGCCACTGCCCACAGGGCCAGATGCTATGTCCATAGCAGCTGTTTAGCAGAACATCATTACAGCAAGTGTTGATGGCACATATAAATCTTTCAACATCATCTATCCCATTATTACAAACAAAGTACTACATTCAATTACATGCTGACATGTTTCACATACCTGTTTTATTATTGTGCTCTCTTCTGTGTACCACTTGGATATCTTCCTTGTTTGTTTGTTTGTTTTTTGTAGTATTTTTTTTAGTATTTTGTTTTATTTTATTTCTCTCTCTCTCTCTCTCTCTCTCTCTCTCTCTCTCTATCTATCTATCTATCTATCTATCTATCTCTCTCTCTCTCTCTCTCTCCACTTCAGGGATTGACCTGGTTTGAATAGGTTGCAGCATAGCTTTTGTAGGTGATGATCATAATCAGGTGATAGCCTCTGCACCAATTGGTGTTCCAGCCTCTGTCCTCCAGCTATATAGCAGGCTTTGTCCAGATGTCATGCAGTAAGAGGTTGTTAGGTAATGGCCTATCAATATTTAGTGCTGGCATTCCTACTTTCACTCCAGTGATGTTGTGTATTCCCGCACAAATTGTAGGGTAGGTTCCATATATATGAGGGCTACAGCTGGACAAAACATGTGTGACCTTGTACAGTCCAGAGGTCAGTGTATGGAGAACACTGTTATATGCCCTTCTATGACATTTTATGTGAGAGGGGTATTAAATGTTTTTAACCTAGGCTGTTAGAACATGTGAGGGATATAAGTAATAAGAAACATTAAGGTATATGGCTGTACATTTTCATACATTTCACCATGGGAACAGTGGTGGGCTGGAGCTTACTGTCTTACACACAGTTCTGTTTGTCAGTGTGATAGTGACATTTTAAGTTAAGCATTGTTATGCAACAGATGCATTTACATTGTGACAACTAATACTTTCCCCCCAGGGGTTGAGTACAGAGTGTAATTGGAGGCTGCTGAACTGCATCTGTAATTAAATGTTGATTGGTTCTTATCTTCAAGGCAAGTGTTTTTTTTCCTGTTGTACTACTTGAAGGCCTTAGCCTGAACAGCAAAGTGTGTTATATTTTTCAGATTACTGTATCATATGTTTTGTTGAGAGTTGCATTAATCAGTTATGTATTTCAAACACATAACTGCTATAAGAAATGGCATAAACAACTGAAATAGTGCACAAATAAACATTTCTATGTATGCATACTTGTGTTTGGTGTCATGTCCTTTGCATTGTGTGTGGGTATATATTTCATGCAATAATTCTCATTTGTAGGAAAGAATCAAACACTGGTTATTTTAAAAGGTGGCAACTGTAGGAATAATGGATGTTTGATATGCTGTGCACCCTCTATATATACTCTTTTTATACATATCTATAAGTAGTAATATATTTATAGGTGTATGTGTGTGTACATACAAATATATATATATATATATATATATATATATATATATATATATATATATATATATATGTATATTTATATGTGTGTGTGTGTGTATGTATATATATATATATTCTGCATGATATGTTAGAGATATCATCCTGACATCTTACAGCTTTGATGGCTTACTGTTAACTTGTTGTGGTTATGTTGTGCAAAGTCCTGGGTTCAAGACTTGCAAGTGCTGGTTAGTGGGTTGCAAGGCATATCTGTTCAGCTGGGGAAGAAGTGGGATTGGCAATAATTGCAAGAGATCCCTGTTTTGGGCCCCATCGCTGCCATTAACAGTCCCTTTGGTCAGATATTTTGCATTGAGAGGTTCAGAGTGTGGATCCAATGTGTGAATGCAATACATACATATACACACACACACACACACACACCCACATATATATATATATATATATATATATATATATATATATATATATATATATATATATATATATATATATATATTTATATAGATATATATATATATATATATATATATATATATATATATATGCATACATACATCTACATATATAAATACATTTTCCCTACTGTTGAATGACTGTGCTACATGATATGTTTGAGAAAACATCACATTTATGTACAGCTCAAATGGCTTAGTGGTAAATCACTGTGGCTATGGTGTGCAGGGTTCTGGGTTTGAGATGTGCAAGGGCTAATTGTTTTGTTGCTGGATAGAACAAGGGCTGTTGGACACAGAGTGATTAAGGCACTTTTAAGCCATTGCAAGTGGGTTTGCACAATGGTAATCTATGGTAATTTCCAGTTAAATATGCTTACAGGCATTTAGCCTGACAGTGCTTAATCTGTGTAGCCATTGCTTGCCGCCATGCAAACAGGCTTAAACCCACTTACTATTACTTAAAAGTGCTTACTTCCACTTACCCCCATGCTAATTTCTTTAAAAGAAAAGAAAAAAGGGGTGATATGAAAGTGGTAAAAAAGGGGGCACGCAGAGAGAAAAACAATAGCAAAAGTAGCTACGGATGTGCAGGACGGGTGTAGGGAAGGCCCATAGGTGTCCATTTCTTCTACAGCAATAGCTCTGTATATGTACCGAATTTGGAGGTAGATTTGGACACTCAAACCCCTGACAGAGTGGTGAGGACAACAATAATGTGTTGTTAAGCCAATCAGACCAGATTACATATGTCCAGTGGACACGTGTGCAAAATGGACAGCTATGTATGGGGCAAAAATTTTTTTCAGAACAGATTACCCTTTTTTTTTAAGGTGAGAGTGGGATGTTGGGGAAGAATAGTAGATATATTTGGGGAGGCAGGTTGGGTAGGAAGACAAACAAGACAGACAAGACAGCATACAAGCATGGTATATGACACATGTGGGGGTATACACCTTGGATGGGGAGGGGTGTTGGGAAATCCGAAGCCCATGATCCTTCAAATGGAAACAGTATGACTGAGGTCCCCACCGATGGGCAGTCACCACTGCACCTTCATGGCCCCAAAGGTGGCTGTGCTGAGGGCTGAGCAGGAGGGGCAAGCTGACCCTCTAAATTTGCCACGTGGCCCTCAAGCTGGTATAGCAGATCTCCAAACTCCCTTCAGAGCTCACTATGCACCAATCCCAGGACCTGACTTCAGGTGACAGGATCCTGTCTGCACCCACTCCCAGGGGGGTGGATGAGCCCCATCCCCTGAGGTGGATCCACCTGAAGGTGGTGCAGGACCAGCGGACAAGGAGGTCCCGGGGTGGGTCCCCGGCATGCTGGGGCCCGGTGCCACAGCCAGATGATGTGGGAGAGGTGGGTCAGCTGGGACCGGCCTGCCCATACATGCTGTGGTGTTGCTGTTTTAAAACGTATGTGGGTTAGTAATAGTCAGCACAATCCAGGATTAGTTATAACAGCATGCATATAAATTCTGATTAACCCAAAACACCAGATTTGGAACAGTTGCAAAGCAAACAGAACACATGCATATATGGAACCACAGTGGCCATTACAATGGCATGCAGGTTACATTGATAACAACAGGCCACCGATTATAGTATTTCAACATGGAAAATTAACAGAAACACATTTCAATATTTATTGAACAATAGTACATATGTCCCAACAGTAGGCTTGGTGTAAACATACCTATTGATTTGTGTATTCAGATTATTGTTGCAGATATGGTGGGGGGAGAGAGAGATGACAGTTAGCAACTTATATATCCTTGTAGTACTCACAACTTTAATGATCATTGCTTTAATCATTAAGGTACAGGTATTATTACAATACTCTATAGCCTTGGTTTGGACAGTGGTATGTTTGTACACAGTGCATACTTCAACTGTCTTATAGCTAAATTCTTACAGCTCTTACCTGGTAGACCTGTGGAGGGAATGTTTGTTAACACTACCTGACTGTTTCTACACATATTCCCAGATTCAAAGTTAATATTATGCACATACCTCTCAATCTCTTAATACACACACTCCGGACAAAGCTTGACAACATGGGGGTACAAATAGGTACATGTTTTGAATATTTCTGTCATAAACTTGGAGAGCCGCATGAGTGACAGGATTTGTTTTAATATAAATTTTCTGAAGGTTTTGCTATCTGAAAATCAAATGTGTATCATTATTTCGTGACTACAATTCTGAGATCATCCCACTGATTTGCCAGGGGGACAGAGGAACAGGCAGGAAATATGAGCCAATTATCTGGTCATTCTGAAAAATCTGTACAGTTGAGCGGTATGATTATGCATACAGCTTACTACCACTCCCAGGATTTGAACCATGGCTGTGTCTGCTAAAAATACAACAACTTAATTCACAATAGAGTGTGCTATTTGGATATTGCTGTTTAGCTCTTCAATGTTTTCTGTCTAAGTCTCTCTTAGTTGTACAATCTGACCTTGTAATTACAACAGTCTTACAAAGACATTCCTGCACATATTTTTATGTAGCACAGTCTGAGAAACAGTGACTGACACAGCAGTACTATTCTGATAATCAGATGTTACTGAATGCTACATGTCAGGCCATACTATACGAGAGTAAACATAACCAGTCCAGGATTTAAATCTTTATTGGCAGGCACAGTTTCCTTATCTAACAGACCTGTGGAGGGAATGTTTGTTAACACTACTGACTGTTTCTACACATATTCCCAGATTCCAGTTAAAATTATGGACATACCTCTCAATCTCTTAATGCACACACTCTGGACAAAGCTTGACAACATGTGGGTACAAATAGGGACATGTTTTGAATATTGCTGTCATAAACTTGGAGAGTTGCATGAGTGACAGGATTTGTTTTAATATACATTTTCTGAAGGTTTTGAGGTCTAAAAATCAAATGTATGTCATTATTTCGTGACTACAATTCTGAGATCATCCCACTGATTTGCCAGGGGGACAGAGGAACATGCAGAAAATATGAGCCAATTATCTGGACATTCTGAAAAATATGTACAGCTGAGAGGTATGATTATGCATACAGCTTACTTCCACTCCCAGGATTCAAACCATGGCTGTGTCTGCTAAAAACACAACAATTTAAGCCACAGTAGAGTGCTCTATTTGAACATTGCTGTCTATCTTTTCAGCATTTACTGTCTAAGTCTCTCTTGGTTGTACAATCTAATCTTGTACTTACAACAGACTTATACAGACATTCCTAGACATTTTTTTATGTAGCACAGTGTGGGTAACAGTGGTTAATAAAGCATCACTATTTAGAGAATGCAACAATAAATGCCATACTATACCAGAGTAAACACAATCAGTTCAGGATTTAGAGCTTTATTGCCAGGCAGTTACAGTTTTATTTAAATATGACCTATATGGGAATATTACTGTCATATTGTCTGGTTTATTCAATACAACCCATACAACAGTTTCTATACTGCCAGATGACTTTCTACTACTTTATATTGATTTGGTATGACTACTACAAGCAGGATTGTTACTCAGCAGCCTCGCAATACAGCCTTTGCAGTCTACTTGCATTGGCTTTCTGATTCACAGCCCACTCATCTGCAGCTGTGAAGGAAATAGAGACATATTTAGGCATACATATCCATCACATACACACTCTGGACTTTAGTAAACAGTAATGGTATGACTACTTACACACTGCTGGGACATCACCCCTCTGCCTTGCTTCTTGGACCCACTCATCCAAGACCTCCCTCTTTCTCAGCTTCAAGTCGGCATAGTGGTGCCTGACCTGCTCACCAGTCTGGGGGATACCAGTGGCACTGGTGAGATCATAAATGAGATGGTCCCAGGCTTCTGCTTTATATTGGGAGCCCTGGTACTAGCCCTGCAGCAGTCTTTCATCTTGTTTTTTTACCAGGAGTCCTACCATGACCATGGACTCCTGTATGCCCCAGCATTGAACCCAGAAGCACAATCCCTCTCCAACTTTTGCCATCCTGCCTACAGTGGAAAGCTGAAACTTGTTATGAGCTATATTCCCACCTGTGGGGTTTAAATATGGGTGATTTACTGCCCTTTGCCATGATTGGACGGTTTTGAATATGCTGAGCTAAACTAAGCTACGGGCAAACCTGTTCAGCTAAGGTTGGCATTGCTTAAAGGGACAGGTTCAGCACTACTTACCAATGAGCAAATCCACTTAGCTGGGCTACTCATTGCTTAGCAGCCATATTTACACAATGCTTACACCTGGTAAGCAGAGCTGTGCAATGCTTAGCATTGCTTATTTTTCATTTTACAGACTATCTGGTGTATGGCATTGATTCATCATTCATTCATTACATATTATAAATTTGTTTACTGTCCCTGACATCCCCCAGTGTGCTTTCATTACATTTATTCATGTGTGAATATACTGTATGATGCACTTGCATTTATATGGGGATTTCACAACTTTATTAAACTGAAAATTCACATCTGAACCTAATGCAGTACTCCAGTTAACAAATATATGTTATTTAGTAGGTAATACTAAAAAAAAATTATTTATGTACTGCTTTCACATGTCAAATGGATACAGTGGGGACCAAGCTGGGAATGGCTGCATGCAAAGCGTACGATCTAACCACTACACTATCACAATACTGCTTAGTTTGGATGTCTCTTGTTATTTAACTTCTTGTGCTGTTTAAGCTGGACTAAGCATAGCTAAGCAACAACACACCCACCCAGCTACACTTAAACTTTATCGCATTTATAAATAAAAAAAGTTTTGTTGTGTTATTTTATCTATACCCTTTAGACTATCCCTGCTAATTCTAAACCTGGTATTTTACCAGATTTCTGCTTTGTGGGACAATTGTGCCTTTTGGCTTTGTCCACATTCCTTCCTCTAACGGGTTGGGAGGTGTGTGCTATGTGCTTATGCTGCCTGTGTTTTCCTAATAACTTTTGGCTTGGTAGCATACCTCTCAACCTCTTAGAGCAAAATATCTGGACAAAGCCTACAATAATGGGGGGACAAAAAGGGGTGGATTTTAAATACTGCTCTTATAAACTTAAAAAGTTGATAGAATAATAGGTTTTACATTAGCATGAATTTTCTGATGGATGTGTGGAGTCTTAAACTCAAATGTTTTATCATTATTTAATGACTTTAATCCTCAGCTATTTGCCAGACAGGTACACATTTTGGGGGAACACACCAAAAATATGAGACAAACATCTGGGCATTCTGTGGAAATCTGTAAACTTGAGATGTATGCTTGGTAGGGATGATTGTCTCTTTTGCCTTTGACCACATATATTTTTTTTGTTTTCCTGATGGGTTGGGGTGTTATGAGCATTCTCGCTCTTGTTTTTAATTGCCGAAAGGCAATTCTGGAGTGTAGGAGGTGTGTGTATTGTGAAAGCTCTGCTCTCAGACACACCCCCTGTGCTTGTACATGAAACCATGTCCATTTTAGAGCATGGTAGCGCACCTTCATAAATATGCATGGCGCGCTGCCATGCTGAACAGGAACGGTCCCTGCTGTGCAGGAATAACTTATTCCTGCATAACTGTTTGCTGAATCCTGGGGATAGTCTCACAATGAAAATGGAAGTGCTGGATTAAGTTTATCTTTGGGTTGTTTTCAATCCATAAGCCCCTTGCACACATTTTTAGGATCATGCATGTATACATCCATGTGTTCTGATTGTACTAAATTATATATCATGTAGAACACAGCACCACTTGTTGGAGTGTGTTTTAAATTTGTTGTTTTGAATATTTTTCCAGTAAGTAATGAAGCATAACCAATATTGACAAAACTGCCTATTTTAGAACATTTCATCCATAAAAGGCCACTCAAACATTTGCCATTGCAATCCATCAATATCAGTCAATAATGCACAATCTCTGCAGAAATAAAAGTCGCCTGAATAATTCCACATTAAAAAAGTTCTGTAACTAATGAAGATGTTAGTGCTTGCAAACAACTTTATGTTTTAATGTTTCATCTACAAACTCATTGCCTGCTGCCCTTGAAGAATAAAGTGCCTATGTTACATTAAAAAAATTGATAAGCTAGTAATACTGCAGTAGGGAATGGATGGCAAACCAACAACACATTCATAATTACTAAGCAACTCATCCAAAGGTGGACAAATTTAGGACTTCAGTACCTCCACCACACCTTAAAGTACAACACAGTATCAGCCATACATCTACATGGTGTGAGTCTGGAACCCACAGCCTTCTTCATCAAAAGGCAAGTATGGTACCTGTTGTGTTACTAACACTGCTCTCATGTTTGATAGCACAGCAATGACCATTTGCTTAACAAAACAGTTGCACTCTGAAAACAGCATGAGCAGCAATAAACTTCACTTCCATTGAAGCTCATAATCTTGAAAATACACTGAAGCTGACAGTTCCTTGAAAATGCACTGAAAAACTCACATTTCCTTGAAAATGTTCTGAGGTAGTTGGTGTAATCATATCTCTCAAATGTCCAGATTTCTGCAGAATATCAAGGTTTTTGCATCATATGTTTGATCTGCCCTCTTAAAATCTGATTTTTCTGACAAACTACAGAAAATTTATGTCACTAAATAATGAAATACATTTAAGTTTCAGACTTCATATCCTTCTTAAAATGAAGCTAACACAAAACCTGTTATTCTAACATTCTAAGTTTGTAAAAGCAATATTTAAAATCTTCCCAGATTTCTGGCTGTTTGTCCACCATTATTTAAGGCTTTGCCAACTTTCTTGTATTAGGAAGTTCATTGATATGGTTGGTTCAGAAGACTCAGGGTCTTGTCTCCTGTAGCCAAGGTACAGAGTTTAAATCTGCTTAAATTAACTAATCTGCTATTCTTACTTAGGGCATTTTACACACATACACACACACACACACACACACACACACACACACACACACACACACACACATAAACAAAGTATCTGGAACCTTATGATGCAGATCTTCAATATACAGAAGCAGACAGAAATGTCCTGTTCCATTGCTGCCTGCACTAATGTGCCAGTGCTTACTGAAATATCTGATCCATTTCGCACATGGAATTACGAATAGCAGATGTGCATGTGTTGTGTGCATTAATGCATGCATGCAGGGGAAGTAAGAGTGTTCTAATGAAGAACACCCTTAAAGAAGACATGTAGTTGTATTTATGGGTCTGCCTCCCAGCCAATGTGCCCTAAGCGCCTAGTGCTGTATCTGGCTCTCTATTTGTTAGGTCTGACGTAAAACCAGTTTCCTTTAACATAAAACTGGAAACAGAGATCCTTTCCACCCAAGGTACATTTAGAAATTTAAGAAAAACTACCAACACCTAAGTGTTACATTGGCAACCATCATATTCCCAACAAACCTAGTAGACTCCATTGATTTCACAGAAATGTAAACCACCACTAGCATGTAAGCAGCTGCATAGATGCAGCTGTACCATTTAGGAATAAGCAGTGGACAAACACCGGAAATAAACCCACATGGTGGTACCATAATATCAACAAGAGTTATAAGGAAAAGAATTTTGACCAAAAGTAAAAAGAGTTATTTCTAGAGCATTAGAGCCCTTGTCACTGAAATAAGCAAATACCTCAGGAGCTTAATATAACCCACCAAAGCCAAGTTTGAGGCTAAAATCCTTACCTAAACCAAAGAAAAAGACAAGTCAGTCTTAGATATGTTTGTAATGCAAAAGCAAAATGAAGCAATGTGCTGACCTGATTTTCAGAAATGTTATCTAGACTGAAGTTGAAGATATACCCTCAGATTCATGAACAGTCCATGCAAGAATAGTCTATTCTTGCACAGACTGTTCCATGTAGGAATACAGCAGCAGCGCACCTTACATATTAATGAGGGTGTGCTGCTGTAGTCCTACACCAACATGATCCATGTATGAGTGCAGGGGGCATGTATAAGTCCTGCATGGACATGTAAATACGCCCCCTGCACTCAGAAAGTGCTATATGGCACTTTCAAACAAGGAAGTAGCATAATATTAGAGCCTGGCTCTAATATTATGCATTATATCAGTGTCCGCAGACACTGAAATGTAAAACTGAGCATGTCAGTGTCCGTGGACACTGAAATAAGAAAAAAAAGTAAGCGCGCAATCCCAACGAAGTAGCCTGCACAGTACATGACTGTCCCCAAAATGGCCAGGTCACTGCCCCACATACCTGCAACCTGCTGATAAATATATGTAATAATTTAAAATTAATTTTTTATTTTTTTTGCAATAAAAAAGAAAGTTTAAGAAAAGCCCAGTGGTTTTGCAAGCTGTGGCACTTTGCTCAGACAAGCTTACATGCTGTTTGAGAATCAAATAGAATTGTGAAGGGGAAAGCCTTGTTGCTGATGGTGCATAGTGGTTAGAGCTCTGATTTAACCTGCAAAACATGCATGGTATGAATCCAAGCTCTGTCCAATATATTTTATGCATGGAAGCAGCTGTAAATTAATTTTTATGAATTGGAATGATATTTGTAAGTCATATGCCTCATGTGTGGTAGTGTAGGGCTGGGAAAATGCCATATGGATATGTAAAAACTTTTCTATTTTTTTTTTAAATAATTGTTTGTGGCCAGCTAAGCCTGCTGCAGCTCTGCTTAAACTAGCTAAGGATTGCTTAAGCATGAAAATATAAGCAATCCTAAGCAACTTTCAGCTTTGCTTAGCTGGTTTAAGCCTTCCTAAGTGGATTTGCATGTCGGTAAGCAAAACCTACACAGTTTAAGCACTGTCGGTTTAACTTTATTTTAGCACAAATTAGCACCATGCAAACCCACGCAAAAAAACACTTTAAACTGCTTAAAAGTGCCTTAACCACTCTGTATCCAGCAGCCCTTCTTCTGGCCAGCAACAAAGTAATCAGCTGTGCTCGCTCTTGAACCCAAGATGCTATACACCATAGTCACAGCAATTTACCACTAGGCCATCTTAGCTATGAGATGTTAGGATGTTTTTTACAACATATCATGCAGTACAGTCAGTTTAAAATAGAAAAGATGCACTGGGCAATCAGGAATGATTACAAATATATACATGAAAAAAACAAATATTTACATATAGAGAGATAGAAAGATATGTGTGGAGAGACGTATATATGTATAACAATATACAGATATATTACCAAGAAATACTGATGTGTGTGTGTGTGTGTGTGTGTGTGTGTGTGTGTGTGTGTGTGTGTGTGTGTGTGTGTGTGTGTGTGTGTGTGTATATATATATATATATATATATATATATATATATATATATATATATATATGTATCTGAATACATGTCTCTAAATGCCCATACAAACATATGCTGCTGATAGACCACCTATAACTGGGCCAGTATGCAGAGTTGGATACGAAAGGACCCATGACACTCACATCTGCCCCCCAGTCCAAATAATAAGTGAACAGTAAGCTGCTACAAAACTATGATAGGCCATACACAATGGCCAGACATATACAGTGACCTCTTAGCAACACAACTACAATGAGTGAAGATAATAAACAAAAATACAAACAGACAGTAATTCACAAAAGTTCATTTTACTCTGATGTCTTTGCCAAAGCCTTCAAGGAGTAACACATTACAATAAATACTTGCCTTAATTATAAGAAGCAATTAACACCTATGTACATTTAAATATACAGCCTCCAATTACACTCCTCAGTCTACCCCACAGGGGATAAACATATCACTGTTAAAAACATACTTTGATTCTGTACATAACAATTGTTCTTTTATGACTGTTTGACCAAACTGAAAAACAGACTTTTTCCAAAGAAGTACCTTGTGAATCACTACACTTAATTACATGTATATACACAGCCTCCAATTACACTACACATTCACTACACTTAATTACATGTATATACACAGCCTCCAATTACACTACACATTCAACCCCCCTAGGGGGTAAAGTATCACATTTAAGAATTTAAACCAATTATGTACATAAATCTTCTTTCATGACTACTACCCCCATGGTGAGAATTATTGAAATATACAGCTATAGAACTCTCATTTTTATCAGTAATATGTCTCACATGTTCTAACAGCCTAGTGTTAAAACACTTGTTACTCTCCCCCACATAAAATATGTTACACTGGCATCTATGAGCATTCTCCATACATCAACCTTTTGAATGTACAGAGTCACACATGTTGTCCACCCTTTCCCCTCAGCAGGAATGACAGAACAAAATAATGGTAGACCCTACTTATCAACCTCCTACTGTATGTCATCTGTACCATGCCTGATATAATTTGGGACTGATACCCAAAAACATGGCCATACTTGAAATATTGCTGTTATACACTGAGAAAATTGCTGCTGTTACAGGGTTTGTTGTAACATATCTTTTCTGAGGGATATAAACTCTGAAACACAAATGGATGTTGGCATGTACTGATTGCAATCACCAGAGTATGCTACTGATTTGCCAAGGACAACACCTGTCTGGGGAACAGACCAAACATAACAGGCAAACCTCTGACCATTATGTGGATATCCCTACAATTGAGAGCTATGCAGACAGAACTGCGTCAGACTGAAGCCCATGCAGAAGTAGCATGTTCAGACAAACCCTGTTAAACAAGCAGTATTCAAAACATATAACACCAATAATCACATTCTGCCCCTAAGTCTTGAATCTTCTCCACCATTTAATTGACTTGTCTCCACAGGTCTTGTTCTAAGAGGTGTTAGCTCACACACCTCAAGGATCTCTTCCTCACAGGTAAGGGAAAGGGCCAATGCCCACATGGAGTACTCATTAATAGGAGTGTTGCCATGACACTGGCTATTGGAATAACTACACAGCTGCTCTGCATGCAATCAGAAAATGGGGAACACCAATTGGTGCTCATGACATCACATGTTCATGAGCATTACCTACAAAAGACAAGCTGCCATCTATTCAAACCACCTCTGTCATAGACAGTCCATCAGTGCAAAGCTGAGATAGTATGAGAATAAAATAAGAAAGGATATATCTGTGAAATATCCAGAAGAAAAGGTATGTAAAACAAGTAAGCATGTAATTGAATGCAGTAGGTTGTTTGTAATAATGCAAAATAGAGGTTGGAAAGCATATGCTTCAACAAGACTTGCTGTACTGATGTACTGCTGAACAGCACTGATGGCCATAGCATGTGGCTCTGTCTGTAGTGACTAGGTCTGCTACTGGGATGTTGTATATATCCATATGTTATCTGTGCATATAACTATGATACGCATTTTGTCTTGTAAATATAACACACCTATACAGAGCAAGTGCAGAGTAAAGTATTGCTGCAAATGTGTGTGTTGAACTGCATGCTATATACTGAGCTCATACCATTCAACTGTCCAGTGTTCTGCACACTGACCATATGTGTGCCTCATATTTGTAGTCATTTACCCATAGAGCTATGCTATGTCAGTCAAATATTTGCCAAATCTGTGAAGACTGACATTACAACATCCCCCTTCATTGTCTTCTGGCTTTTCCCATTCGGGTTTGCCACAGTGGATCATCTGTTGCCATTTCTGCCTGTCCTCTGAATTCTGCTCTCTCACACCAACCACCTGCATGTCCTCTCTCACCACATCCAGAAACCTCATCTGAGGCCTTCCTCTCTTCCTCTTACCTGGCAGCTACATCTTTACCATCCTTTTCACAATATATTCAGCACTCCTCCTCAGCACATGTCCAAACTGATGTAATGCTGCCTCTCCAACGCTGTCTCATATCCATCCAACATGTCCTGAGCCTGTCATATATACATTGCTAAACCTGTGCACCCATGTCACACCCAGTGCAAATCATAACATCTGTAACTCTGCCATGTGCAGCTCTGACCCCTGCCTTTTTTCAACTCCACCCTCCAACCCACATAGGTGGTCTCACTACCCTCTTGTAGCCGTAACATATCACATTTACTGGTACTCATCCATCACATATCATTCCTGACACTCTTCTCCACCCTCTCCATCCTGCCTGTACTCTCTTCTACATCTGTCCTCCATAATTCTCATTACTCTGAAATGTTGATCCCAATCATTTGAACACATCCACCTTTGCCAACTGTACTCCATGCATCCCCAACATTCCTCTATCCTCCCTCTCATTCACACACAGATATTCTGTCCTAGTGCTGCTGACCTTCATTTCTATCCTCTCTAGAACATATGTCCACCTCTCCAGGGTCTCCAAAAGCTGTTCCCTACTCTCAATACAGATCACAATGTCATCTGCAAACAACATAGTCAAAGGGGACTCCTGTATGATCTTGTCTGTCAACCTGTCCATCACCATTGCAAATCAGAAAGGGCTCACAGATTATCCCTGATGTCATCCCGCCTCCACCTTAAACACATCCATCAATCCCAATGCAGACCTCAATGCTATCACACCACCCTTGTACATATCCTGTACCACTCTTACATATATCTCTTCCACTCATTACTTCATCATACAATACCACAAATCCTGTCTAGGCACCCTGTCATATGCTTTCTGTAAGGCCAGAGAGACACAGAGCAACTCCTGACCTTCTCTGTATTCCACCAGTAACAGTCCCAGAGCAAACATCACATTGGTAGTGCCCTTTCCACGCATGACACTATACTGCTGTCCAGTACTCCTCACCTTCCTGCGTAACCTAGCTTCCACTACTCTTACCCATAATTTCATGCTGTGACTTGTCAATGTTATCCTTCTGTAGTTATCACAGCTCTGCATGTCAACCTCATTCTTAACACTGTACCCAAACACTTTCTCTCCATGCCTCATGCAATCTCACACTTCACAAGATATCAGTAAACAGTCTGGCTAACACACCACTGCTATTTCCACTAAACACCCTCATGCTTCCACAGGTGTGTAATGTGGACCAACAGGCTTGCCAGTATTCATCCTCTTCATAGCTATCCTTACATCCTCCTTGTTAAACCATTGCACTTCCTGATTCACCATACCCACATCATCCAAACTTCTGCCTCATTCTATTCATTCATCAGCCTCTCAAAGTACACTATCCATGTGCTCAATACACTCACCTCACTTGTGAGTACGTATACCTTATCATCTTTTATCACCCTTATCTGCTGCACATCTTTCCTAGCTCAGTGCATCTGTCCAGCCAATTGGTACAATTCCTTTCATCCCTCCTTAATGTCCAACCTGTCATTGAATTCTTCATATGCCCATCCTCAGCCTACGCTACCTCTCTCTTTGCCATTCACATCATCTCTTCATACTCCTGTTTACTTTCCTAATCTCTCTGCCAATCCCCTTCCTTCTTCCCCAACCTCTGTCGCTGTATATGGTCTAGTACTTCCTCAGTCCATCAACAGGTGCCCTTGTACTGCTTCCTCCATCCACATGTCACCCCAAGCATCCGTCTAGCTGTCTCCCTTACCAGCTCTGCTATACTTAACCAGATATTTGTTAGATTGTCACTGCCACCCAGTGCCTGTCTCATCTCTTCCCTGAACTCCACCTCACAAGCACACTTTTCCAATTCACACCATTTGATCCTTGGTGCTGTGCCCACACTCCTCCTCATCTCAATCACCCTCATCTCACATACTAACATTCTCTGCTGCCTAAATACACTTTCCCCTGTCACCACTTTACCATCTCGAATCTCCTTCAAACTGGCCCTCCTACATTGGATATATTCCACCTGTGTGCATCTTACTCCACTCTTGTATGTCACCCTATGCTCCTCCCTCGTGTTATAGTGCGTATTCACCACAGCCATGTCCATCCTTTTTGCAAACTCCACTACCATCTCACCATCTCCACTCCTTTTAACACCATACATACCCATCAATTCCCCATCCCCTCTGTTCCCTTCACCAACATGCCCATTGACATCTGCTGCAATGACCAGTCTGTCACCCTTGGGTACAATCATCACCATGTCATCCAACTGATGTCACATCTCTCTTTCTCATCCATCACACAACCAACTTGCATAGCATATGCACTAACAACAGTCATCATTGCACCATCAGCTTGCAGCTTCAGAAACATCACTCTATCAGACACTTATGTCATCCTCCAAAAACACTCTTGGCATACAGTTCCTTCAGCAGAAGCCCTACCCACTTCCACCACCAGTCCACACCTTGATAGCACAATTGTGACCTGCCTACCATGCACTCAGCCATAATCCCCTTCCATGTGGTTTCTTGGACACACAATATATCAACCATCCCCTGGCCATCATATCAGCTAGCCTGGTCCCTATACCACTCATACTGCCAACATTAACAATTCTTACCCTCAATACCACCCTCCTAGCCTTTCCCCTCTATTCATACCATATGACTGTTGGACATCCTCCAGGAGATGCCTGTCAGTGTAAAGGCTACTGTGCTATTTAATGACTCAAGTATGTTACAGCAATATTGAGACACTGTCACTGATTTTGTCCCATTGTACCCATGTATGCATGGCATCCTACAGATGCCCTGCTGTAACAGGTTGAGAGGGATGACTGCACAGCAAGACTGTGAATTTAGTGTGCCATACTGACATAGAACAGACATGTATGTGAAGTATTAGCTATGCACATGTCCGTATGAGTAGGTCTATGTGTCCACCTCACGAGAACAGACATGGGATGCAAAATGTCAGTTAAAACAGCTGTGCATGTTGTACACATGCAATCTTAGTTAGTGTGCACCTAAAGGAGTGACATTTCTACAGCTACTGGTTGTTGCATTGCCCTGACACAGCCATGGTTAGTACAATAAGCATGATTATCATTACTAAATTAGAGAGGTGTCCAACTGTGTTATGACTTTGTGGTCATGCTCACTACAAACAACTGACTGAACACATGCATAGCTGTATGGACTCAGCAATACCTTACTTGTCATACCTGCCTCCACCAACGTAGAGTAATTCCCTTTGCTGGACATCAGCATTACACAAACCACAGACTTGGTCTCTATAGTGGCTGTACAGGGCAAAGTAGTGGCAGGAACCAAACTGGCATCAAGTCAGCCATTGTCTGAACAAGTATATGAGGTCACAGGTGGATTACTGTAAGACCAACTACGAGTACAAATTTAAGACATCCACCAGGGACAATCACATAGCCATCTCCCCATATGTCTGCAATCTCGGAGGCAACATACCAACCCAACCTGTAATGGTGGCCAATCAGATGACATTCACACACAACATAGCTACAGGCAACCTGATGCAGATAGGGTTAGGGCAAGCACCCCCCTGGCTCAGCATCACTATAGGTGGATATGTACTGCACCCACACCCCTCCTCTCATCACCATTGAGCAGGTACATATTGCCTAATGAAAGGCAACAAATGTAAGTATCCATGGGATGTCATATCATCTCTGTCTGCATCCTACATGAACTCAGGCATGTGCTCCCAGCTGCATTGCACACTGTAGTCACACCAAGCCACAGCACCATCCATACACCATCCACATGGAACATGGTTAATGTCATCCATTTACACAGACCTAAATGAGGAATGACAGATTATGCAAAAACTTTCCCTCACTGTGGGCAATATGACTAATCAGGACCAGGAGTGCAATGCAAGCTGATACTGTGCTAATAGATTAAAGGGGTATGGTGTCATTGTGAGTGGTGGCTTCTGGTATGGTTGTGAGTGTTGGCTACTGGTATTCAAGGTACATGTGCAGGTGCTGGACATACTTTTGCCAAATTTATGGGGTCCTGTAATGTGTTTCCCTGTTAGTGTCTAACAGGTGCAATGTCACATCACCAGTGGGAGACCTTTCCATCAGCAGAATGCAACCTGATAATGGAAGCCATAATACAAAACCACACAGTACTTTTGGGCCAAGGCAAGCAACATTTGCAGGAGAGGAGCACCCTGTGAGATGACCCTGTCCACTGGGCAAATTAGGTCGGCCTGCATGCACGTACATATGAGCAGGTGCAGTATCATGCCACCAACCTCATACACCATGCCTGACAAATGGGCTGCTGCTGTGGCCAGGGACCTCGCAGTCACAGGTGGGAGCCCAGCCATACAGCCCCCACTGACACCAAATGAGGAGCTCCTTGCCAAGCTTGGGCCACCCATAACAGTACTACACCAGGGTACAAAGCCCCACTTGCTGGAGGTGGGTGGCACCTACACAATGGACAAGGAGCATGCAGGTAAGGTCCCAGTGGGGATTAGTAGACTACTGCATGAGACATACTTGTATATGTACAGTATCTACATGCATGTGCCAGGTCAGTTTGCAGTTGTGGATGGGGATTTCTAATGCACAGAAGTGCAAATCTTTGGTGAAGGACAGCAAATTGTGTAGTATTGAGTGTTGTACTGTAAATGTGCAGACATGCTGCATCCATCCTTAACCAAAGGCACGTGTGAGTCTGCTGACAATACTTTTCTCCTACAACTACATAGGTCACTCTGGTCTGCATATAGGACAGAAGCCTGAAGCTGGTAAGTATGGAATTTTTCAGTTGTGCTTTGGCAATACCCCAGGCATGTGGAGGGCATGCAAGTTACCATGCACACAACTATGACTAATAGCCATATTGCTTTATGTGCATGTTCACTTGTGGTAGGGTTAATTGTATTGCATCACAGTGGCCAACACAGGGGCCTATCTGAAGACAATGTAACATTCCTGTAGCATACCTTACGACCTGTCAGTGCAAGACGTCTGGACAGACACCAGCAAAATGTGTTGGACAAACTGACTAAGGTATGTGTGAAACATTTCTACTACACAGTGGATATAACATGTATACACACGCCTATTAAGATGCCATTTGTTTTTGATATATACTGATTGAGACAATATGTCAGTCCACACCTTTCCCAACCTTTAATGTGGCCCATGTATCAAACCAAGTATCTGGACTCATGTATTGCACCTACAAGCCTGGACAAGTGTGAGGGTAGCAGATGTTGTGTCAGTATGCTGTTTCAGTCATGTATGATACCTGATGCTGCCATATGTGCAAGTACACTCACAGTGGCCTATTTGGCAACTATATCACATACATGGGCATTTTTAAGGCAGAGAGAGCATTAATACATTCCAAACATTTGGATGTTCCAGACACATCTGTACAGAGGACTGGTATGGCCTGTAAAATGGTTTCACGTACTGCACGTGAGGCAGATGCCATTACCACACTATATTAAGTAATGGCATCAGGAAGTAGTCACCTGCCATGTATTGTGCGCACATCAAAATGGGATCAGCCACACATATGATTCACATACACAAACCAGTGTTGAGATTAGAACTCCTACCTATCTATTTATGTCTACTATAGTGTTATGCAGTTATCAGACACGCCACACAGCTTACAAATTTCACCTCATCCAAAGGTACTTGTAAGGTGAATGACATCAATAGGACTACTAAATTAGGATGAGTATGGTGGTACACAACTCAAAATGGTATAACCTTCAAAGTACATGATTCTCACAAAAACACACACACAGTTGCCAGTATTGAGATTAGAACTCCTATCTATCTAGTTATTTGTATTACGGTATTACGTAGTTAGCAGAGACGCCATGCAGCTTACACAATTTCACCTTGTCCAAAGGTACTTCTAAGGTGAATGACAACAACAGCACTAGTAAAGTAGGGTGGGGGAAGTGTAATGAGTGGAATACAAATCAACATGGTATAAGCCACACAGTATCTGATTGACACACACACAGTTTCCAGTATTGTGATCAGAACTTTTGCCTATCTAGCTATTTCTACTATAGTGTTGTACAGTTATCAGATGCACCACAGAGCTTATATAATTTCGCCTACTCCAAAGGTACATCTAAGGTGAATGACATCAACAAGACTAGTAAATTGGAGGGAGGGGAGTGTAAAGGGTGGTACACAAGTAAAAAATTGTATAACCCACACAGTACATGATTTTCACACACACACACACACACACACACACACACACACACACACACACATACACACACACACACGCACACACGCACACACGCACACATGCACACACACGTATACACACACACAAACACTTGCCAGCATTGAGATGAGAACTCTTGCCTATCTAGTTATTTCTACTATAGTGTCACACAGTTATCAGATGTGCCACAGAGTTTATATAATTACACCTACTTCAAATGTATTTCTGAGGTGAAGACATCAACAGGACTACTAAATTCGAATGAGTGGAAGTGTAAAGGGTGGTACACAAGTTAAAAATGGTATATCCTACACAGTACATGATTCTCACACACACACACACACACACACACACACACACACACACACACACACACACACACACACACACACACTCACACACACACACACACACACACACACACACACACACACACACACACACACACACACACACAAACACACACGCTTGCCAGTATTGTAATGAGAACTCTTGCCTATCTAGTTATGTCTACTATAGTGTTACACATTTATCAGATGCGCCACAGAGCTTATACAATATCACCTAGTCCACAGGTAGTTCTAAGGTGAATAACATCAACAGGACTACTACATTGGAGGGAGGGGAAGTGTAAATGGTGGTACACAAGTCAAAATGGTATAACCCACACAGTACATCATTATCATTCACACACACACACACACACACACACACACACACACACACACACACACACACACACACACACTTACAAGTATTGAGATTAGCACCCCTGCCTATCCAGTTATGTGTTCTATAGTTTTATGCAGTTACTGCACATGCTACAGAGTTTACTGAACTTACAACTGGCCAAAGGTGCTGATAACTGCACAGCTGAAGTAAAGTATTATAGATGGCAGGAAGTCTGCCTTCAGTTTCTTCCATACATCTTGCTATTTTTTTCTGTCTTGCACATCAAATAGCATTATAGCTTTGCACCTCAACAGGTTATTGTATCAATAAGTGTATCACACCTGGGAGCCATTAGCAGTACTTGGTCATCACGGAATTAGCCCCAGTACTTACTACTTGTGATCACCCCTCCTGGCATGATTGAAGTGTGGTTTTCTGTGATTTCACCCATTAACCTGGTGCACTTGTCCATTCTGAGGCACTGTTGCAACTGCCTCATGTACACAAACAACCCTCTCCTCTAAACTCCAAACACTCGAACCAGTGAGAGTTACCCCTAAATCACCAAATGTGGAAATATGCACTCTCCAGTAAATACTGGACTTGCTGGTCAAGAGGATAAGATCAACACCTGCACCATACCATGTAGTCCACAAAGCTCACCACAACACCCACTATGACAGCCCTGACATAAACTGAAAAGCCACACACCCACCTTCACAGGGGCACTCAATGGACATTTACACAAACAGCACAGACCAGAAAGACAGACACCCACTCAGACACCACAACATAGCACATGCCAAAAAACACATATGTCACCTACACAGTGTGCCCCTCAACCTAAACTCCTAAGGCTGACCACTTTGCACAATACATTGATCATGGGTGACTCAGTACTGTGGCACACAGATGGCCCACTCACTATGTTTATTATAGAGGAGGTAATAGACAACTGTCTATCATGTGCCAGCATCCAACACATGACACACCCAGTCAGGCCACTCCACAACAGCTGCAAGCATCACTCTGTCATCATCCATGTGGGTGTGAATGACCTGGAGACACACCTACCTGAGCTACATGACAAGAGGCATGGTTGAACACTCAGATTATGTGGTTCAGAAAGGTGTGGCTGTAGCCCTGAACAGTATACTGCCATCACCCAGAATGATGCGGCAGTACTATCAACAGATAATTGACTGCAACATTGGCTTACATGTTGTGTGTCATTCTCAGGGGATCCAGTATCTCTCTGCTTGGGATAACATGATTTACATACCTCAATGCCTTGTCAGAGATATCCTAAATCTGTCAGCTCTGGGTTTCCAGGTACAGGGTAGGTGTCTTGCCACCCCTATAGTGCCTTATTAGGCAGTGTTCCAAATCAAATTACCACAGTAACAGCTAGACATGTATGCAATTTGAGGGTCATGCTGCTCAACATTAGACATCTAACTGTCAAGATGCTGTCAATCAAAGCACTCCTCAGAGTGGAGGACATTGACATTTGTGCTGTAATGGAGAGGGGGTTCACAGCAGCAGACAGCAGCTCTGCACTAACAGGCTATGATACATTCCACAGCTGTCAGTGCCAAAACATGGACCACACCTCCACAGATGGTGTTGTCCCCATATTCATAATGGATATGCACACCTCCAGACTAGTATCCCAGCATAATGCATCAAAGGTACGTCCGGTAAAACTGACTTTGGAGAATAGTGCAATCCACACCATAGCCTACTATCAATCCCCAGGTATGTCCCTAGACTTACAATGCACATTCCTCAACACCCTGGCATCTGTGAAGGTCCAACCCAACACTGACATAGTAGGAGACTTCAACTACCCTTCCATCAGCTGGGGAAAGTAGTCAAGCACCAGTACACTGGCCCAATGCTTCATGGAATTCATCAGTTCCAATGCCCTGGATCAACTCATACTGACCCCCAGTAGAGGATGCAACAACCTTGACCTGTGTTGATTACTTACACATGGGACTGTTGCTCGACCACAGTTGTCAATCCCTACCTGGTCAGATCCAAACATGATGTAATCAACATGGAGCTAAACATCTCACCCACATCCCTCACAAAGGTAGCCACCTTGCAAAACCTCTTCAATGCTGACATTGCAGTCATAAAAACAGGGGTGGATGATTTCACTGCACCCATGCCAATGGGAAATAGCTGTATGACTGTCACATCATACACATATGCACTGCACAAACATGTACATGGATGCATGGTACTAGCCATAGCCAACAGAACACAGACACTGTCCTCCAAACACTGGAAGCCAATGTGATGGTCCCCTGCCATTACAAAAGTATACAACAGAAGGAGGATACTGTTGCAGAAAAAGATGATGTCCCAAGACTGGTGAACCCTTTTATTAGCCTCAAACACAACTTGGGATCCCTCATGGTATCACCTACTGGCAGCTATGAAGGCACAATTACAGAAGACACTGTCGACAATCACCAAAGCCTTTAATAGTTATATCAACAACCTCCACAGCAATAATCACAAGAGCTGTGAGTTACTGCACAATGCTAATTCCTATCCTGAGACAAAAGATATTGGCCAAAGTCTTGACAACACATTCAGTGCCAGCTCTACCCCTCTCTCTCCCACAAAGGGACAATCACAATGGCAGTTGAATGCCAGGCACCCAGCATTACTGCAGGCCAGGTTAGACCTGCATTGTCCACAGGCAAGGATACAGCTTCCATGGGACCCCAACATATCCACGGCTGTGTTCTGTATGACATACAAAGAGATCTGGCACCACATCTGTGTGCACTGGTCAGTCACAGCCTCACTTCAGGCTTTGTCCTTCCAAAATGGCACACTGCTACAGTCATTCTTCTCCATAAAATGGTAGCATCTCCAGACCCTGGGGATTATTGGTCCTTTAGCCTGACAAGTCTACTAAATATGGGTATGGACGCACCATCAGGGACTTGATTGACCAAGATATGGGTGATGTCCTAACCCACACAATTTGGCTTTGTGAATGGCAGATCATGCCTGCTCAACCTGGTTGATGTCTTTCAGTGAGTCACCAGGGCTGTATATGACAGTAAGGCACTGCATACAGTCTACTTCAATCTGGATAAGGCTTCTGATACCATTCCTCAATCAGGGGTTATTGATAAACCCAACAAACTAGACATCAACCCCTATATCAGTGGGTGGTTTGCAAATTGGTTCACAGAACACACAGTGTGACAGTGGTAAACTCCATGTCAGACTGGCAGCAGTCACGAGTGGAGTCCCACAGGGATCAGTACTGGATAGTGTCCTGTCCAGCATCTACTTCTCAGGAGTCCAGCCTAACACATAGGAACTCTGGCTGACCAAGTTCACAGAGGTCTGCAGGCTGGGAACTATAATGAACTCCACAAGTGATGCAGAAATCCTACAGAAAGGCCTCACTGAGACCAGTGAGTGGTGTGGAAACCATGGCCAGCAGCTTAATACCACAAAATGCATTGTGTGGTAAAACACTCAGTTCCCAGTAAGTTCCACATCAGTGGGAGTCCAATGAACACTGTAAGCATTATAAGAGATCTGGGGACACAGGTTGACAGCAACTTTTCCTTCAATCAACACATTGCCACTGTGGTCAGGAAGTCCTTCTACATGGCACATTGCATTACCAGGGGTTTTGCATCTAGGAAGACAGATGTAATGATCTTTGTCTACTATTCCCTCATTAGACCACTCCCCAAGTATTATGACCCATTTTCCATGTAACTCATTAGACAACTGCTAAAGCTGGAGAAGCCACAGAAACACCTCACAAAAGAGTACCTAGGCATTAAACACACAGACAGACTCAGGAGACCCAAGCTATTATCTGTGTCATATCACCTAATTAGCAGCTATCTGTGCTTCACTTACAAAGCCATGTCTGACCCAGCTGGTTTAGAAATGCTACATATAAATCCATCCACACCTCACACTGTAGAGACCTCTACCTCAGTACCACAATCACCACAACATGCTGGTGGGACAGGTCCCTCACCAAGAGACTGCACATGCCCTGGAATACACTTCCCATACATGTCATGCAGAGCACCTAGCTGGTGCTGTTCCAGAGAAATCTTGATGAGTGAATGGGTAATAGTTCAACCCAAGGATCACTGCAGTGGCTATACTTGATACAGGCACTGGGACGTAACATCGGGTGGCAGAGTGGCAGGGCCCTTCTATGTGCTAGGCTTTTTAAGGCTCCTGGTCCATTATCTACTACACACTTGTGAACCTATAAAGGCAATGACATCAGCAGGACTGATAAAGTAGTGCAGCGGGTGTTAAACTTATCAAAATACTTTATCCTACAAACAGACACTTGCCAGATGTGAGAGCAGAACCCCTACCTAACTAGTGATTTATACCATGGTGTTATGTAGTTACTGCATGCACTACAGAGCTTACTGGGCTGAAAGGTGGCCAAAGGTGCTGATATGGGGAATAACATCAGCAGGACTGATAATGTAGGGCAGTGGGTGGGAAACATATCAAAATACTTCTACTTACAAACATACATAACCACACACACATTTGCTGGATACAAGGGTAGAACCCCTGCCAAACTAGTCAATTGTACTATAGTGTTAAGCAGTTATCACATGCACTACTGAGCTTACAGGGCTACAAATTGGCCAAGTTTGCTGATAAGGGACTGATATACTCTGGACTGATAAGGTGGGGCACTGTGAAGTGTTGTGGGTGGGAATGGCATAAAACTGTTTCACCTATAAACAAACACACAACTCCCTCAGTCATGCACACACAACTGTCACACACACACACACACTTCTACATTTGCCATTACTAAGATTACAACTCCTAACTGACTAGTTATTTGTACTATCATATTATGCAGTTACTGCATGTGCCACAGAGCTTATGGGGCTGAGGCCTGATGGAAGGCACTTCTAAGATGACTGATATCTGCAGGACTGCTAGAGTAGGGAAATGAGAAGTGTACTGGGTTTGAATTGACCCGAAAGCTTTTAGTTGTGAACACACACACACACACGCACACACTTTTACATTTGCCAGGACTGAGATTAGAACTCCTACCTAACTAGTTATTTGTACTATAGTGTTATGCAGTCATCACACATGCCACAGAGCTTATGGAGCTGTGTCTAACAAAAGTGATTTCTATGGCGACAGACATCTTTAGGACTGCTAAGGTGGGGTAATGGGAAGTGCACTGGGTGGGGAAGGCCTGTTCATTCTTAGATCCTGCTGACATTTCTCTATGTGTATGAGCTTGCCCAGTGTGTCCTTCTATAGTACAAGTGGGACTCCATTCCAGGGAATGTTGTACTCCAATCTGGTTTGTTTTGTACTACAGCTATACCTCTCAACCTGTTGATGCAGGATATCTGGGGATAGCCTATCAAAATGCGGAGACAATGGGCCATACAATAATTATGAAAATTTCTCTCAGTAATGTATGGGTTGCTAGGGTTACAGGGCATGTTTTAGCAGACATCTGTCATATATGTCATTTGACACTGTCATGTATTGTTTCAGTACCTTGTGACCTACCTCCACAGATCATCACAGTGACTTACCAGAAGAATACCAGATGGATGATGTACACACCAGGTTTGTGGGCCAAATGCAATACATTCTTGCACAATCCGGCCTGTTGAAGGGTGTGCCTACAAGCAATTGACTGCTGGTGATATGGAAATAGTCCAGCACCTTTGTGATGTATTACAATGGTGGAATCTCTGTGCATTTATTTTCTGGCCTGGTCTGATTTCCATTCCACAGTTGGGTAATATAAGTCAGGCAGGAGTAGGGTGACAGGCAGACTCCAAATAGATTTGTAGAGGATATGATATGTGGGGTGTATGTGTCCTGGGCAGATATGTTTGCCTATAGCTACCAGTACTTTGCATTGAGCTCTCCTCAATGGTTGACTGCACTTGGAGGGTGTTGTGTGTGTCAGACTATTTGACCAGCCTGTAGGTGTGTGTTTGTCACACATATATGTATGGCCCACCTCATTTTGCTTGGATGGCCACATGTTGTGGTCTGGATGTTGCATAGGATGAGTGATCAGGGAGTGGTGTGTTACTCCCCATGGCTGTCACCCAGGGTTCTGTTGGTGCAGACATGTCACCATCTTCCAAGGTTAGGCTTACCTGCAGTGAGTGCATTCCCTTGTTTAAACTCCTAGCCCTGCCTGTCAACTGTACAGAGTATCACGGAATGTCTACATCCATGACTCATATATCTTGTTGGTTACCCAAACAAGTGTGGCTTTCCAGAAAAAGTATTTTGCAAGTCACTCACGATTGAAGTCAGATATTACTGACAGTTGACATTGCAGTTTCAGACTTCATACCCATCAGACATTCCATGCTACTACAAATCATTCCAAATCAGAGCAAAATCCCATAAAGGGAAGACATCTCTGATCAACATTAGCAGAAAACTACGTTCTCTCATAAAAATATCCAAGGCCAACTTTGAGAGAAAAATCGCTAAGGACACTAAAGATAACCACAAAGCCTTCTTCAGCTATGTTAGAAACCTGGGTGGAACCCCTCAGATATGCTCAGAGTTAGTTCACAACAACAAAAAATACACTGAACCCACAGATATTGCCAACATTCTAGCTGACAGGTTCAGTGCAAATTTCTCCCCACCCTCACCCCCAAAAGAAGAAATACTTATCCCAGCTGAATGTAATCTCCCTGTCATCTCAGATGTCCAAGTGAGAACCGCCCTCAACAAAGCTAAAAACACAGCATCAATGGGACCTGACGGTATCCCGGGTTGCATGCTACGTGAACTCCAAGAGGAGCTAGACCCGCACATAAAAATGCTATTTAACCTTAGCCTTACTACAGGATATGTACCTGAACACTGGCGTACAGCAACAGTGGTCCCACTCCACAAAGGGGGTACCTCTACAGACCCTGGGAACTACCGCCCCATAAGCTTAACCAGCCTGGTCTGCAAAGCTATGGAAAGAATCATTATGGAACTCATAAACAGAGACATAGGGGACCTACAGACACTTGACCCCACCCAGTTCGGCTTTGTAAAGGGCAGATCCTGCCTTTTGAACCTGTTTGACTTCTTCGAAACAGTCACTAGAGCCATTGATGAGGGAAAAGCAGTCCACACAGCTTACCTGGACTTGGCTAAGGCCTTCGACACAATACCCCACTCAGGCATCATAGATAAGCTCAACAGCTTAAACGTAAACCCTTATGTCACTAGATGGGTTGCAAACTGGCTAAAGGACAGAACCCATAAAGTTAAAATCGCTGGAGAAATGTCAGACTCAAAGCCAGTCACAAGTGGTGTCCCACAGGGATCTGTCCTGGGACCCCTCTTGTTCGGCATTTATTTCTCAGATGTTAAAGCAAACATGGGAGGGTTGTGGCTGACAAAGTTCGCAGATGACTGCAAACTAGGCGCCATAGTCGATATGCCAGCGGACACATACATCCTACAAAAAGGCCTCACAGAAACGGACAACTGGTGCCAGAGTCACGGCCTTAAACTAAATGCCAAAAAATGTATAGTCATCCCCTTTGAGAAAAACAAAGTACCCACAAATTATCACATAGACAGCAACCCACTGAGTACAGAAAAAGTAATCAGAGACCTAGGGACCCAAGTCAACAGCGACCTCTCATTTGACACCCACGTTGCCAAAGTGGTTAGAAAAACATTCTACCTTGCACACCTCATCATGAAGGGATTCACATCCAGATCCAAGGATGTCATTGTACCCCTATACTCCTCCCTCATCAGACCCATGATTGAGTACAATGCCCCATTTGGTATGTACCTCACCCGGCATTTGCAACAGCTGGAGAGACCACAAAAGTACCTCACCAAGAGGATCAAGGGTCTCCAACATATGTCTTATTCTGCCAGACTAAAGAAACTTCAGCTCTATTCAGTAGCATGCTGCCTGCTCAGAGGTTATCTCTGCCTGATGTACAAGGCCATGCCGGCAGGAGACACCCCTGGGAAGGCACCAGTAAGTTGACTGTGGGTGTTCCTGATAATTGCTTTCTGTTATTATTGCTCCATCACTCTGGGTGACAGCTGGATGCTGCTTAAGTCTAGGAACATGTGTCTGCATTTCTAATGGACTGGGGAGGTGACGCGACTATACACTATACACATCTGCACAGACTGTGCTTATATTTGCTTAACATTTTGGTCCCATGTAGCATAGTGGCATGCCCTATCTTTCAGATTGCAGGCATAACAGTATCAACTACAGGTCAGATTAATCTGGCATAGACGTTTGTAGTTTCAGACTTCTTACCTTTCAAAGCCATACTGCCACTGCCAGACCTGCTGTGATATCACTTTGTAAAGGTCTGTGGTTGAGGACTTCATGGATGTCGCCATGTGGGGGCCTTTGCCAGGCATTTTTGTATGGTTGTCTACAGCTGATCCCCACTTTGACATCCATGCATGTGACCTATGACCCCTGCCCCCAGTTATTTGGCTCACCACATATACTGCAATGGTATTTGTTGACTAGGGTGGTACTACATGGCATGGATAGGGCAGTACTGGGAATACACATCCTGCTGTCCCACAGAGCTGTCAGTTGTCTGCTGCTATCCCAGTTAGCCACCCAATTCCCTTACACACTTGATCAATACCATAGATATGCTATCAGGGAATTACACTCCATTAGTTTATTTTGTTACAGAGACTGACTTACCTTGTGCCTGCAGCTGTTGCAAGGGTGGTGCTTGAGGTATGACTATGTCGGATGTATGCAATACACTGTCTATACATGGTCAGGTATAGATGGTGTGATGTTTGGCATCCATTTTACTGTGCGTGTGAGTCAGTCAGAGAGAGATCAGTCCCTGGGCCCCTACAGTGTCAGTGTATGTGCTATGCTTTGCCTCTTTGCCAAGGACAGGGCATACTGGGCATGCCTCCATTTGCCTACAGAGGCAGGCTCAGGATGTTCCTCCTTCAAGTCACTCTGTGCCTGTGGAGGCCTTGCAATGGTGGGGGCTGTGTGGCCCTTCCTCATTTTGTTCCTGCTGCAGCTGGTTCAACAGGATCATATTGTGCTGCATGGCACATACTATGACCATGTGTACACATGTGGCTGGAGAGTACTGCAAGCTACACCGGATATATCAAGGCAGTGGAACTGTGACTTGAGCATCCCAAACACATGCTCTATAATGATCCTGGTTTGTGTGTGTGCCTCATTATGGCATTCTTGTGTGGGTGTGTGTGTGTGCATTTCTGATGGGTGTCATCATCCTCGGCTCCAGTGCGTAGTCAGTATCCCCCACTAAATGGCCATATGGGAAGGGATGTCCCCCTAGCAAACCACTGATACAGCTGTGAGAAATGCCAGATGTGGGAGTCATGATAGCTTCCCGGACAGCCAGCACACACATTAATGATAATGCCCTGGGCATCGCACATGATCTGGCAGTTGATGGAGTGGAACCCCTTGCAGTTTATGTAGACCCTTCCCTAGTCACCAGGTGGTGCTTTGATGTGGATGTGCATGCAGTCTATGGCCCCCAGTACCTCCGAATAGTCTGCTACACAATGGAAGAGATGCATATTGTGGGTCCTCTCCTCACAGGTGGTGAATAATTTAATGTGCTCCTCAGCATGTGGTCACATGGCATCCAGGAACTGGTGGAGTTTCCTGGATGCAGATACCTGTAAGACACCCATGATATCCCCACTTGGTCTTTGGAAAGTACCTGTAGCTAGTATTCTTAGAGCTACACATATCTTGGTATCCACTAGGATGGGTTTCCCTCTGTTTGTTCTGGATGTGAGGCAAGGCCGGCACAGCTCCGCAATTTGCTGCAGTATGTCCCTGTTTACCCTGTAGCACTCTACTATCTTCAGATCATGTAACCCCTGGTAGGTTACCCTGGGCTGGAACACTCTTCTCCTCCTCCTCCTCATAAGTCTGGGGTGGTTGTCAGCATTGCCCTCTTCACCACCCTCAGCATCTTGCACATACTGATATATGAGAGTGACAGCAGCCCCTACCATTTTGTTTGTTTTGTCAGGTAAAATTTCCCCATCTGTGTGCACTGGTGGTGTAAAGTTTATGGGAAAAACCAGACTGAAAGGTGTTTGCATAGTTTATACTGGTATGCTGCAGATCCTGCCTGTGTGATTGGCTGAGTACGATACATTCCACCTGCCAGCTCTATTACTTGTAGTTGATTGCCTCTATTCTGCTATTTCCCTTTTTTTCTTGTTCCACTTGCCATTTCCTGTATTTTTGTTTTTTTTTTTTTTGTGGTTTAAATCCTGGTGCACGCCATGCACACCCATTTAGGTGAGGGAAACAAGAGTATACAGCCTTGAAACCCCCCCTCCTTGTTTATATACACACAGTGCTACCATTTCCTGTTTTTTTTTTTTTTTTTTTTTTTTTTAAGACCTGGTATGCACTGCGCAAACACATTTAGCTGAGTAAACAAAGTTATACACCCTCAGACACTCCCCCTTACTTAGCTGGGCTTAGCTAAGTGCAGACCTGGGCATCAGTGCTCCAATGTGCTTACACCAAGCATGACACACCCCCTTTTCATGTTAGTTGCTCCTCCTGGAAACACAATCCTTTTCTCGCACCTACATGGTTAGGTGCAGGTTTTGGACTTAGAATATTTTGTGATTCAGAAAATTTCCCCTCATTTGCATACCCCACTGCCTTAGCCCACAGGTACTGCACTGACACAGAGCCTTTCCCCTTGACAACCACTGTCCCCTGGCATTGTTTTCATTCTGCATGCCATAGACTATATTGGCAAAATGCAGATTTCTGTTAAACTTGGGTTTTCACATTTATTTTTATTTTCAGCACAATTGTGTTTGAGTGCCGCTGGGTTATACTTAAATGGTCAAGATCGGCCACAAAAAAATTATTTTTTATTACAATTAAACATTAATTACAGATGTATATACATGCTTTTATTTGTGCTGTCATGCCTCCATTTTCTTTTTTTCAGAAATGTGTTCAGTTAGTAACTGAACACATTTCTGCACTAACACTGTTCCTGCACAGAGACCTGGCAGCTTTCTGAATCACTAATTCACCTCATTTGCATGGTTTTCACCAGTAAATGAGGTGATTAGCATGCTGCATGGTCTTCCATGCAGGAACAGTTTAGACAGGCTCATGCACATCAGATCAGCTGTTTGTTGAATTGCTCGGTGGCTGAAATCCATGCAGGAGCTGCTACACTGTTCCGGCATGGAGTTTTAACTTTCATGAATCCCTGGGACAGTGAACCTACTGGACAATAAATTTAGCTCTAACTTTACCCCTCTTTCCCCTCCATCTGTCTCTCAAAATATACATGAAACTGGCTCACCTACAGCTAGCACACAAGACAAGTCCTAAAATTGTTATCAAAAGCAAAAACATACTGCATCCATGGGTTCTGACAATATCAGAGAATACATCTGAGACAGCAAGAAGGACCATTTAGTCACATCCTTAACAATGCCTCCATACAGTTGTTTTACCAAGTGAAAGGAGAAAATCTACAGTCATTCCTCTACATAAGGGAGGACCTTCCACAGACCCAATTACAGACCAATAAGTCTGACCAGACTCATATGCTGAGTCATGGAAATACTTTTTATGAGAATGAGACACTGAACCCAACCCAAAACAAGTACATTTGGATATCTAGGAAGGATTAATGTGGAAACAACTTGCAAGATGAATGTTACTCATACTTAACCATTGCTCAGTGTTTCAGAGTACCTAGAATATTGCCTAGAAACATCAGTCTAGACCTAATAAAGTTTGTGGTTGTTTGTCAAATCATTAAAGAATGTCAATTCTGTATATTCACTTACATTTCGGTCTTGGAGCCCATGTACAGTAGAAAAATACCTTAAGCAAAACCATTTGTTTATTTATTTATTTATTTATTTATTTATTTATTTATTTATTTATTTATTTGTTTGTTTGTTTGTTTATTTTATTTGCTTGTTTGTTTATTTATTTATTCACTTATTTGTTTTAGTTTGGAATAGACATGCTTAGAACTAGCTTGTGTTTTTGTACGTTTATTTCCTCAACATTTTAAGATTTTTAGATTTCATGTATTGAAAGTTAATGACTTATCCTAATAAATGGTAAAGTATAGGAGTTCAATAAATGAACCATGGTCAGGCTGCTGACATAAGTTAGTAAAGCCCTTACAATTCCTGTAGATTAGCTGATATAACTCCATCCATCTGCAATACTATGAAGAAATACTTTGCACAGTTTTCTAGTATAAAAGTATGCCAAAAATGAGTTTATTGCAGATTGTATATAAGCAAACTAAGATTTCTTACAACTTTAATTGAAGTAAATACTAGGCATTTGCTTATTTTGATTAGAGACTTGAATCTGGGTGAATATTATTAATTAAGTATTAACAATAAGCCAAGGCTTCAGTTTAAGTTAAGATTTCCTGACTATGATAAGATTATAATACATTTTATTTTTAAGTATACAAAATGCATGCATGCACACTTATTGAGTATTGACGTAAGAAAAATATAAATAGGCAATTCATTGTTTTAAACCCTATTATACAATTTGAATTTAACAATTATTTTAACATAAACCAATACTTTTAAACACTCTAAAATGAATATTGATTATTTAATAAGTATTAGTGCACAGTGTAAAAGTCGAAAGGAAAGAAGAAAAAGGGAAAGAAAAATGGGGAAAATAATAAACACAGGAAAAGGGTAGATATACAAATTACATGAAGGAAATACTTGAAAGAGAGGACACAGTTTAGAAAATGTTACAGCCTAAAACTGAAAAATGGGTAAGAGTTGAAAATGGAGTCAAAAGGAGAAAGTAATATTAAGATAAATCCAAATGCTGCAAAATTAGAAGCCAAAACTCAATGAAACAATAATCATCTTTTATTCACAAGGAATATATTACAGTCCACAAGAAAAAAAAAATATATATATATATGATGTTATAAACTGGTTAAGTGCTTTCATCTACACATATAGACAATGTTACAGCCTCAAATTGAAAAATGGGTAAGAGATGAAAAGAGAGAAAGTAATATTACAATAAAGCAGAAAGAAGGAATTATTGTCAAGAATGGGAAAATTATTATAAAATGACAGATACAATAAGTGGGTAGGCAAAATAAGTAAGGAAAAGGAATAGAAATATTCTGTTGAGCACTTCTTTTTAATATAGACAAGCTGCAGAGGCTCTTCTTCTAGCAAGAATGTTATTCATTGTGTTTAAGAAGATGAGAGAAATTGGGGTAATTAAATTGGGTGATCCTAAATGATCTAGAAATCTTCATGGATTTCATGTCTGAGTTCATTTGCTTTGATTTTTATCAATCTTTTTAAGTTATATTCAACAAACATGTCTATGAAATTTAAAAATACTGAGAAAAGGAGTAACACTTCTATTACAAAAATAAAACAATGACCTGGATGCTTAATATGAGAAGTATCATTGTTACATTTTATAAGCGATTAACAATTTCAGTGGTACAAAAAAAGGTTATATCCTTGAGTGTCAATGGCTTGAATAACAGTAAAAAGTGGATAGCTAATAAAATATATTAATGTTAACAACCCCCAATTAAATTTTTACAAGAAACTCACATTAATCAACTAGACAGGCACAAGTGAAAAATTTCACAATATGAATTCTTAGCTCAAACATCCTTTAAACATAAAACAAGAGCAGTTTTGATGTTCTGGAAGAATAATTTGTTAATGCTCAAAATTATTTTTAAGGAAGATGATCAAGATGGTATGTTTACCATGATGATACGTGATATAATTTAGACACTAGTTAACTTGTACTGATTTCTGGGGATGGGAAACAAATTAATCAAAAACATCTTGATTTTATACTCAATAATATGAAAGTCAGCATAATCCCTGGGGGTTGACTTTACCTGTATTTTTGATATTATAGAAACTAGTGAAACTAAATATCCAATTATATCAGTTTTAGTTAAACATGTTAAAATGGTTAAAGTCACCTCACTTCAAAGAGTTGGATTAATTTTCTAGTACTGACACTTCAGTGCAGCATAAGGGGGGGTGCTGTACTCTTTGGTGTGCTGTTCTTTGAAAAAAAACTTTAAGCCAAAGCCCCATCTACCTGGGATTGTGGCAGTTCAGGGATATGTAAATGATCTCATGAAGCTTATTGAAAAAAAGAGGTGGGGATGTTCCTCATTATTCTGGTCAAATTTTCTATGTCAGTATGAATATGACCTTGGGTCTCACCTGTAAATAAGCCATTGTCCTAGTGGGACTAACCCACTCAACAAACTGTAAATAAATAAATAAACTATTTATGTGCCTTTGACAAATATTCTAAAGTTATTAAACTAGCCATGACATGTAGAATACTTCCATAAATAATCACTCTATATTAGTTCAAGGTTTGATATATCAAAGAAACTGATGATTTTATGAATAATAATAAATAACAGAAAAACATACACAAAATTATGATTTGGAATTCTCTGAAAACCTACATACATGGTACAGTTATATGTTGGTGCAGAAAGAAAATAAAGCAGTGGGGGGAAAGAACTGTTAAGGCACTCAAATAAACTTCATTAAATTAAATTAACATTTTACAAAGAAGACAAATCTCTTCTGAACCAGGATAATTCTCTTAATAAGGCTTATCAAGAATTCTTTCTCATAAACAGCATTATCCTTAGAGAAGGAATAACATGTCATCATATTCAATGTCTCCTTAGGGTATGCATAATCAAATCAAAAGATCAAAAACAGAAGCTAGTTGGAGAAATTAGAACTATAAACAATAACAAACCAAAGACTGAAAAAGAGGAAATTTTACAAAATTTAAAAACTACTTTAAGTCCTTAAACCAGAATACTTATGGCTTTGATTATGCTAACCTGAAGACCGAAGATATAGTTAACCAAAAATTCCTTATGACAGTTTAGGAACGGCTAAAAATAAATTAATTTAACCTATAACCGAAAAATAGGTATCCAACAAAATTAGTTAAATTAAAAAAAATTAAAGCACCATAAATAAATGAGTTTATTCCTGAATTAATTAAAATATTACCATAACAAATTATATATTTTTTTATAAGGCCTTAATAGAAATTCAAATGAATTCAAAAGCTCTAACCTCATGGAAATATTCTTTAATCACTCCAATTCCAAATGATGGTAAAGATCCCACAACTCGTTCTGCTTGCAAACATAAATCATAAAATCCTTATGTATATTTTCACTGATAGGTTAAATGTTTTTATCCCCCAAATAATTAATGAAGTGCAAATAATGTTTACAATTAAAAGACAAATAATAAAATATATAATGAATGTTGATTCTAATAGACATATTAAACAATAATTAGTAAGAAGTAATAGTTATAATACTTAATATTGGAAATGCTTTTGATTCAATTACAATTATTTATTTAATGCATTGGAGTTATATGTTTTCCCTCTGAATTTGGTAATTAATAAAGAATATGCTCTGTTATAATAAAGCTTATGCTAAGCTGAATGCCTTCTTATCAGAATCCTTAAAATTAAAAAGAGTTACTAAACACGGGTGTCTAATGCCCCCATAATTATTTGCATGAGCTATAGAAATTCAGCTACTAATATTAGAACTAATGGCAAGATCTGAGCAATGAAAGTTGGTAAAAACTAGAAATCCATGATTATATTATATTATTTTTGACAATATGTTAACTGGCGTTTGTATCACACTATCGAAAGATGAAAATAGCGAAAGCTATTTCATCGAACCTAAAATTTCTAAACCACATAATATCGAACATTCAGAACAGTGAAAAAAAAAATGCTATTCCGAAACACATACACAGAATACAAGCACACCTAAAAAACATCAATCTACACACATACACTTATAATCCTACAACTAACCCTACACTAAACTGTACATACACTACTGTCTATCCACTTACTTTAACCCAAACCCTAACCCTAAGGCCCATCACTATCGCACACTCACCTAACCCGCACCCTAACCCTAACTCACTTAACCCACTCCTAACCCTAATTCACCTAACCCATGCCCTAACCCTAACTCACCTAACCTGTGCCCTAACCCTAACGACCACACAATTGCACACTTACCTGAACCCAACCCGTAACTTTCCACCACAGTGCCGAAAATAGTAAAGCCACAGAACCGGCCAACCAAATTATTTCCCTAGGAAAGGATTCAGTGTTCTGCAGCTTCACTATTTTTAGCATTTGCTCAAATCAGGTCGATATTAGAACAATTGAAGTTTTAAAACTTCAATGTTCTGATATAGACCCGTTAACTGTAACAGGTATAAAAATGTTCACAAATCTGTAAAAGAATTTGAAATATGAATTTGGCAGTGAGATAACCCCTCCATAGCTACCTCCCTCACCCTCTTAGACCAAAAAAAAAATGTTATGCCCAGGATGTACCCCAGAATGCCATGGCCATGGGAAAGGACATAGTAATAGAATGCGTGAACTGGGTCTGAAACCATCCAAAAAATTCCACAAGTATTTCTCCATCCTAGAAGATGAAGTAAAATGTTTTATTTACACTCACCATATCAGGAATGTATTCAATATGTGAAGGTGGACAGCTTGTGGTAGCTTTCGCAGACTATGGATAATGGTGATCAGTATGTGAATTGTTATCTTCATCTCCCAATAGCACTGCCAGATTTAATTTTATAGATATTTCTTCTGCACTTATGATGTTGGTGTTCAAGCTGTTTTTCCTGTTCTGCATCAATTTTTTTCCCATATGTGATTTTGCTTTGGAAGATTTCCCATATGTGCTTTTGCTTTGGAAGAAAGGTTGGAGAGATTTCATTTTCCTGACACATTTCTTAAAAGTTTTTCAGTACATACTAGGTGATATAAGCTTGCCCTCTTTGTATATAACATCATAGTCTTTGTATGACAATGTACAAATACTTCATACTATGTCTGAAACCCATTAACATGCCAGATGTCCAAACCAAATAAGTCCATGTTTGCTTACTAGTTAGTGACCAGACACATCAAAGAATATTTGGTCAGGACCAGGACATTGAGTACATAACTCTGACAATTTTTATGACATATTGTAAGGTCTGTTGACTTAGAGGTATATTAATTAGGGGACCTGTAGGAAGCATAGCCCCTGTTGGATAGTGTGGAGTCCAAAGCCTACCTTCAACAAAATGTTACTTGATTGGTCTTCCTGCTGAGAATAAATAGTAATCAATGCATTTGGTGGCAATGATATACTCTGCATTTCTAGATTAGATAATTAATTACCAAAAATGTACATGCATCTAATTTACCATTTCTTGAACTTTCTAATTTTAACCAATAAAACAAATAGTGTGCAATATCCAATTTGCTGCATTATGCAATAAGATCATAGCATTACTTTTTATTTCAAATCAGCAGTCCTTCTGTTAGAGCAGAATGTTTTGGTGATAAGAAAAATATGTCTCTTCTTAATTTCAGTTATCTAACCCCAACTCAGTAAAGAATAAACACAGCAATTTTCCATTCAATTGCAAATGACACAACATAAAAATTCTCTCCTTTATGCATATTTTCAGCTAAGGGATATCAACATTTCTCATGAACTTCATTATTATACAATACTTCTGCACAATATGTTTCTTAATTTGCTGTAGCCCTAAAGGATCTTGATGATTTAGTTCTTAAAAACTGTTCATTTCTTCCATTTATCCATTTAACCCAACAAAGAAAGACCTATCTTAAGGTTATTCTTCTATACATATTCATCATCCAGTAAAATTGCTCTCTTAATTAAAATGCTATGGCATGGGGTCATCTTAACCTCCAAGCCCATGGTATTTTGATTTTACCTATCCTGTTAAAATACATCTTACATAGAATGGCAAAAAAATGCTCAACATCTAGGACCTGTTCTAAGATGATATATGTGTAATAGATATTTAGCACACTAAAACAGATTTAGCATAACTATTAAGCAATTATTACAAATCCTTGGGTACTACTTACTGTTATTATTAAGGTTTAAGTCTAATTAGTTTCCCAAAAGTGTCTGCATTCTAACATCCAGAGCCTAATGAAAGAAGTCTTGAAACCACAGTCTAATCAAGTCTGGCAGCCATGGAAAATGATAAAGAAAGTAATGTCTAGTCAGAACTGATGCATTACTTGGAAACTCCAGACACTACAATTTTTTTTCTCCCAGGTGGAAAATAAAAGACATCTGATTATTGTCATGTCACACAGACTTATGAAAGTATACTGTATAAGACCTTAAGTGTGCAGAAAGGAAGTCTTGATACTGGGGACTGTTCAGTCCTTCATCACGCATTATACTGAAAAACAAACATGAACTAGAGTCAGAACTAGAAGTTCTCCTTCTGCTTCACTTTCCTGGTTTCCATTTCTTATTCCAGGAGGATCCTAGAAATAAATAAAATTAAAGTATTGTGAGAGTTATGAGACCTTCTTCCATGTTTCAGAAAGTATGTAACACTCACAGTTTACCAGGGTTTAGTGCCTATCATGCCTTCTGGCCTTTAGGGAACTTCAAGAGAGTGTCAGTATTTATCAGAAGCACCTCACATCATATTACTGACAACTCTAAGGAGGCACTCCTGGAGATTCAAATCACCCTTAACAAATCCAAATATTGCTTAATTGCTAGCTACACTTCCCCAGCAATGTTCTAGTGATAAAGAATAAAATTCTATCAAAGCCTATGATAGATAGAATTTCATTCTTTATCACTAGAAATGTGGTGTAATATATAAATTCAAATGGCAGATGGATTTAATGCAACATTAATAGTGCTCTGAAAGTCTCTTTAAGGAACATATATTTTTAAACCTGTAGGTTCCTGAATTTTTAAATGAATCGTGTAGGGGTGTTTACTTGATGTCAATGGCTGCTGGTAGTTATGACACTGGTATAAATGTCTGAGGATGTTTGAAAGATGGTGTCTGAAGTAGTTTGGTGATTTTAAACCTGAAGAAAGTGCTTACCAATAAATGGTATTTTACTGGATTTTTGCACCTGTTGTTCTCATCCTTTGCTGCTAATTTTTTGCTTTTCTGGTTGGTGAAATTTTGTTTTTCCTCAACTGGAAAGTCCCCAACAATTTTTAACAAATAAATAAATAAAATAAAGTAAAGGCCCTAAAATCTTCAACTATCTCAATAGATTAGCAAAACTCTCCTTATATAGTAGCCTACCAGCTGTTCTGAGGTGGTCTGTGTCTCACTTTTCAAGCAATGAAATACCCAATCCTGTTTGACTATTTGTTTGCAAATCCAGTGTGTCTATAGACACCCATATTGGTGGCCTAAATTTACACCAACAAATAAACATTAACAAGTGGAGGGATAGGTTCACAGGTTCATAGTCATATACTAGACTAACAACTACCAAGACCTTTATAAGCCTAGCCATGCACTCTAACCCAATGGTCTCCCTATGTATCATGGGCATTTAGTAAGCCAGGGTATGTTAGTTAGGAAATTTACAGAGGTTATGTGGGGGTTGTTTGCTTGGGCATTACTGTCTGCATCTGTCTATCAGAGAAATAAGGTCCAGACCCAGAGTGAATTTCTGATTTTCCATCCATTGGTCAAGGTTATGCTTAAAAAATGTTAGGGATGGACTCTGCTTCACATGGATAGAGAGTCTGTTTCAGAGCACATGGATCCTCTAAGACACATATCACTCTCGCTAACATGTTTTGTTTATGTCACAAGCAAAATTTAAATCCTTGGATATAGAGGTGATGCTGTTCATTTTGTGGACATGCAAAAGGTCCATCAGTGCTGGATCAGAGGATGTCTTGCATGCCAGGCATAGATTGCCTCTTAGTAACCAATAGGAGGCAGAATTTAGATATAAGGCTTTAAGGCTACCTGCATAGGACAAATTGATCATTCCCTGGTTTCTCTTGCTAAGGAACCTTTGTGGAAGTTCAAACTGTTGCATGTGTCTGGGCAATTATATTCTGAACAGGGAATTATACTTAGTGATGGGTCTTATAAGGCTGAATAATGTGGAATTATGACTTCCTTGGACCTGGATGCCATGCCCTTACTTATAAGTTGGGCAATATAGAATGATTTTCTTAGTACCTAGGCCACATGTTGGTCAAAGGCCAGATTAGTCTCTACATATGTTCCCAGATCATTGACTACTGGTTCAAGTCTTAGGGCTGTCTTATCAATGGAGTTATTAGCCTGGGTGGCAGTTTTCCCAGAAGGCACTATAATGTATTTCTTGGCATTGAGTTTTAGTCCATGACTTTGGCACCAGTCATTTGTGTATGTTAAACTCTCTTATAAGATGTTTGTGTCATGGGGGTTGTCTATGATAGCTCCCAATTTGCATTAATCTGTAAACTTGGTCAGAGAAAGGCCCTTGACATTAGCCTTTACCTCTGAGAAGTAGATGCAAAACACCAGCGGTCCCAGCACAGAGCCCTGAGGTATCCCACTGGCTACTGGTCTCTTACTGGAGGTGGTCTCACCAGTCCTGACGTCCTGGGTATTGTCTGTGAGCCAGCTGGCAATCCAGCAAGTTAATAGTTGTTTATGCCTAGTTCAGTGAGTTTGTCAACTATACCCAAGTAGGGGTATTGTATTGAATGCCTTAGCAAGATCCACATAGGTGGTATGCGCTGTTTTCACCCTCATCCATTGCCCTTGCGACCTTCTCAAAGAAGTCCACCAGGTCTAGTAGGCATGATATTCCCTTGGCAAAGACAAACTGGGTTGGATCCAGAGTCAAAGACTGCTATTCTTTGTTGATCATTGCCATGATAATTCATTCCATGGCTTTGAATATTAGACTAGTCAGATTAATAGGTTTGTAGTTTACAGGGTCAATTGATGGTCCACCCTTGTGAAGTGGGATAACTGTTGCAATCCTCCATCCTCATGCTGCAAAGCAAGTTTTGAGACTATAGTTGAAAAGTGGCATGAGTGGTCCTGATAGTTCATATTTCTAGCTATTTAGGAGGCATCCCAGTATATTAATGGGGCCCTTCCACTCTAATAGTTGGAAGGGTTATGATAGTAGATATTTCACAGAGGAAGACAGGGAGAGTGGGGGTGAAGTTTGAGCTGAATTTGTCAGCCAGCAAATTCGCTATGTCTGTCTGCTTAGTGAAGGTTTCAAACTCAATATATTCTCAGTCTATAGAATAAGTTGCAACAAGTCAAACAGATTACTACTTTGTCTGCCTTTAAGGCTACTAACAACAGTTCCCACTGCAATATGTCCTATAAGAAATGCAAACAATTTTGAACGCAAGATGATAAACAAATTTATTTAGTGCTTTCATCCCCAATAACTGGACTTTATTAGACTGAAAATGTAAAACTAGCTAACATATTTATATCCTTAAAACTGTCTTATGATTCAACCAGGCACATGACCTGGATGCATCTTTGTCATATGATCATCATAGATATTCATATTATAAAACCAGCTATTCCGAAAATGCTTAAGTACATAATAAATATTATATCATACAGATATACTTGTCTAAAAATATAAGATGCAAGCAACCCTTCATTTCCCATTTTTATAACTTAGCAGCTCTCATGTTTAAGACACAAGCAAGGGCTCTAGTGCCATTTAAGCCTTTTAGGGCAAGTCAAATTCAGTTTGATTTATCACATTACCTTACAGTAAAGCAAAAGTATTTCCCACTATCCTCTTCCAGTATAATCATACACTTTGTCAGCCAGAAAAAACAAGAACATTTTAAAAGCTTTCCAAAATACTGAATGTTTGTGCAGACCATTTTGTCATCACATTTTGATCACTATATAAATGTCCACAAGCTCTTCGACGTAGTTCTCTTTCTGTCTTGCCCACATAAAATGAGTCACAAGACATGCATTTTTAACATGTACTTACTCTTTAATTTTGCATTTGTACTGCCCAGAACAAGAAATTGTTTATAGCATCCTGCTACAATTACATAAGGTTCTTCACAGAGAAACCTGCAGCATCTACAAATGACACATTTGTTAATAAAACTCAGTTTTAAAAGGATATAATATCAGCAACCTAGCCAAAAACAACCTCCAAAACAAACAGAGTTGCACTGAGATATTGGTACCAACTATTCAGAGGAGAAGTATTGATCAGAATTTAATATTCTAATTAAGCCCAAATAATTAAGATGGCTCCTCTCTGGTAGAACAGAGGAGCCATCTTAATTATTTGGGATTAATTAGAAAGATGAAAACATTCCAATGATATAGGCAGAGGGTAGTACTGAACACTGATTTATTCTTATGAAGGACATATAAGAAGGTAAGTAAAGAAATAAAACTTAAACGTTTCAATTTTGTAAAGCTTTCCATATCATGAAGAGACCAGTCCAGGATATGCTTAGGAAGAATGGGAAGTGACGTTAAGAATACAGTAAATTGATTGGTTACAGAGCAAGGGGAGTGGAGTTAAATAATAACATTATGCAGGCAAGGAACTTTAGAAATCACACTTGGAAGTATTTGCATAAGTATTCTTATACACCAGAATGGATAAATGGCATTTTAACCCATACCACAGTCATTCTGTGGAAAACATGGTGTCACTCTCAAGTAGTAAAGTACTATTCCAGAAGCAAAAAGAGTCTCCACAGTCCACCTCATACAGATAAATAGTATTTTATTTGTAACACAATCCAAGATTAAGTGCTTTTGTTCTTAAAGACTGGAACTTCCTCAGAATCTGGATAGAAACAATGTAGCTTCCTTAAAAATCATTAATTTAAAGACACAGGCACACATAATACTAACATGTGCCTATATACAATGCACTTAGTCATAGCATGTTCCAATACCATGAAACAAAATAAAATATATAATGTAAACAAAACTCACAATCATATAACTTTGGACAGCAAAATGAATGAACAAAAATTTATGAACGATGCAAAACTTAGCAAAACTTGATGCCAGCATAAAGTGTGTAACTACCACAGAGATGGAGACCATCTCATTCAAACATGGGGGTTGAATAGCATTAACTCTGAGCTGCCCTAATAAATCTTTAAGTTCTAAAGTCAATGACCAGTCACCACTTCTTGGTTGGACGTTAACTTTTTCCAGTACAGTTACATCATTGGGGAGCTTTCAGAAGCATAAACTTTGGGTCATTCTCTTCCCTGATACACATTCCTTAAAAGAAAGGTTGTCAATTTGTAAGGATTTCAACTTTATTTTTTTCCAAAGGATTAAATAGTTCCATAAATGGAAGTGAAGTTTTATCAGAATCTGTTGTAGTTGTCATATATTCAAAGGCATATGGATTGCGTAACCAAAGGTCTAAATCTACTGAGGTTTGCTGTCTATATCCACTAAAACATCATTTGGTAGCATTAATATGAGATGTCTGATTTATTTTGTTCATATCTCCTTCTGATTTAGCTGTGGCACAATTTTCAAGGATCCCCTGCCACACCATAACTGTCTCCACGTTTTGTAACTCATTGGTTTGTCTTTGTTGTATCCATTGTGTCAGTTGTGTTAATAATGCTAAAAGCTTTTCAACCACATCTCTGGAAATAATGACTGGTTGTGAGCAATTCCTGTTGTTCATCTCTAACTGCTCACTTGAACCTGAAAATAGGTTCTGGGATGAATTTTCCACCAGCACTGTGTAAATGTACCATATAACTAGCAACAACAATGAACACCATAATATGTCTTACAAGAACCACAAATGATGTTGGATCCAAGATGAAAAACATTTTTTTTTACTGATTATAGTCCCAATGTCTGGACTTCATCAGAATGAAAGTGTAAGACAGTCAAGTGATTCAACCAAGCCCATGATCAGGATGTACTCTTGTCATATGATTATCACAGATATTCATATTACAAAAGCAACCGTGCATAAATACATAAGTACATAACAAACATTATATTATACATATATACTAGTTTAAAAATATTAAATGTACACAGACATTTATTTCCCATATTTATAACTTAGAAGCTCTCACATTTTGATTCAGCCCAGGACTATAGTATCAGCAAAGCATGGAGGACATGTAATTAAATTTAATTTGGCACACCACCTTACAGTAAGCTAAAGTATTTTCTCACCATCCTCTTCCAGCATATTCATACACTTTGTTATCCACAAAAAAAAAAAAATCAATGTATTCCCAGGCTATGGAATATATTACCACTACAAATCAAGCAAAGTACTACATTGCCTGCCTTTAAAAGTAGTCTTGCTGATTATATGGATAGTCATAAATTTACAGGAGGATTATGATGTACTTGATTTGGGAGGTGGGCACTGTTAAGTACGTACATATATAGAGAGTGGCAAGAACTTTTACATGTGTCTTCTTAAAGGTGTATATAGCAAGGCCTCTTGTCACTTCTGAGATCACTTACCTAGTACTGTTCATATGTTTCTTGCTCTTTTCTTACTTTCTTAAAATTGGTAACAGCAGGTTTATTTGGAAGGTGCAGTGGTGCAACGGTAGCATTGTCATCTCATAGCAAGAGGATCTCCAGTTCAATTCTCGGCTGGGGTGCCCTCCGTGTGGAGTCTGCATGTCTTCCCTTCGTTCATGTGGGTTTTCTCCAGGTGCTCCAGTTTCCTCTCACAGTGGAAAGACATGCATCGGGAGCATATCTCCCCAGGCCTCTGCTAAAAATTGGCTTTGTTCCAAGTCAGACTTTTCCAGTTAACAAATGTTAAATAAAATTTCTTTACAGTAAATAGGTAGCTATTCCATAGAAAAGAGATGAGAATAAGATGACTCGTGTACAGCTGTTTCTCATCTTTCTTTTTGTGATTTATTTGTTTTTCCGGCTCATGGGTCTTACCATAAAGGAATACAAAGACTGTTTATTTCTTTATTTAATTGTTATATTCAAATAACTAAGCTTCTTTATATGTTGCAGTCAACTCATTTTTATAAATGATCTAAAGTTGCAAGTTTGCCACAAAAGCTAGACACCCGTTTGACTTTTATCGACAGCAATGGATTTTACTGGTCTTCTGTTCTGCGGTTATTTTTGCACACATTAGATTTTACTTTCACACATGGAGCTGGATTATAAAAGGACTGAAAAGCATTGCAGAGGGTCTCCATGATCAAAGCAACACTGTAGCAGATAACAAGTAACTCAGAATAACTAAACAGATCATCAGGCTGGGAAGCCTGAATCTTCTTAAGTCTACCAAACTAAGCATTGACAGCAAAATCCATAATGCTCAACCAAGGTAACTTCTCAGTGAAACGTACCAAAAGTAATAGCAGTCATACAGATGTCTTATAACAACAAAAGACAACACAGCTACTGTAGTACAAAACTATACACACATACCAAGGCAATCACAAAAAAAAAGTATATTTCACAGCCAAGTGCAGCTATGCCAAGAGTATTACAGTCAAAAACTAATATGACATACATGGCCCAAAGATATCTTTCTCCTAGTAAGGAAAGTGGTTGCAAAGTCATCCTTAGGGAAATGGTCAGACCCCCGCATAAACCACTGATGGCCACAATCAGCTGCAAGGAGTGTGTAGAGAAGGTTCTAAGATCAATAGAGACTGGCTAAAGATGTGGAAGTTGTCTAGCAAAAACACAAGACATCAAGGAAATTTTCATGCTATAAATCATCAAGAAAAAGATGAAATAGATGGAGTAGAAGGACAATGTCAGTATCTCAAAACAACACGTGAAGATGACAAAACAGATCTGTAATCAAGCCAGATATGGAAATAAGGAGTGAAGGAAAGTGGCTGAATGTAGAAGTTATCAAAAGAGAAAGATGGAAAGCAGAAAAAAGTGGGAAATGGAAAAGATGGACAGGGATAATAAAGAATACTGGCTGGCTAACAAATTGGCAAAGACAGCAGTTGCAATAGCAAAGAACTAGGCCTCAGAGAACTTCTGTCAGCTTCTGGAAAGTGATTCTGCAGATGGCACAAAGAAGTGTTACCAGTTTTCAAGACATTGACAGAAAAATAAATGACAGTCAACAGATGTATTTCTTAAGTGATGCCAGTTGGACAGTCCAGAGGACATCAAGGGCAGATGCAAGAGTACTTCAAGAAGCTTCTGAATGAAACGAGTCACACAGAAGTTGTACTGCTGACTGCACAGAAGAGAGTGAAAGGGGAAGGAGAGCCTATCCTAGAATAAACAAGTGCACAAAGAAAATGAAGTTAGTGAAAGCTGCAGGTTCAGGTGACATCACAGCAGATAAGATCAAGACATCAGGTGACATCACAGCAGATAAGATCAAGACATCAGGTGACATCACAGCAGATAAGATCAAAACGCCAAGTTTATTGGGGGAGAAATGACTGCTGAGGGTAGTTATCATGGTATGGAGAGAGAGTGAGAAAGGCATATCACAGATCACCACAGAATATTTTAGAACCAGTATACAAGAATAATACTTCTGTATGGCACCAGAAACCTGTACAAAACTGGCAGAGCAACATAGAAATCTTGAGGTGATGGAGATGAAGTATGTGAGATCAGTAGCATGATTCTCACAGTGGGACAGAAGAAGAAATGAGGACATAAGGACAGAAACCTAAGTAGCCCCAGCTGTGATAAGATCAAGAAGAACAGATTATGATGGTTCAGTTACAAGTACAGGAAAGCAATGATGATTTGGGAAAGCAGATTTGGGAGATACAGAAAGAAGGTAATTGGTAATGAGTCCAAGCCTGCATGAAAGAGAGGACCTGTGAGATTCAGCCATGATTATCATTCACAGTAGGAAAGTGGCATTGATCAAGACAGGTTGAGAAAGTTGCAGTGTGACTCCATTCCCATGTAAAAATTGGAAAATGGATGATTGATGTTTATGATGATGATGTCAGTGATGATTGTTGATGTCAATGAACTGAGTTTGTGAACATGCAGTAAAGTGATGGTTCATACTGCTTAGCTTCCACTATGCCTGTATGCGAGAACAGACTATTCAGATAGTAAAGCTATTAATGATAAACAACAAAGTTCTTTACTCAATGGCAAGATGCAGCTATAACAAAGCTTTTATTGCCCTTCTAAAATTGCACAAAAGAATATTAATTGTCATGTGGAGTAGAATGGATTACAGAGACTCAGTCTAATTGCCCTTGGAAGAGTCTCCAAGCATTATTTATGGATTATTGCAGTAAAACAAAAACTATTAATATCTTCTTCTTCATCTTTCAGCTTTTCCCAGTTAGGGGTTGCCACAGTTGATCATCTGTCCGCTCATGATTGGCAGTGGAGTTTTACGGTGTCAAGTTGTCAGCCCGGTGCCCAACCTTCCACAGAAGGCACACATGCACAGACTCATGCCTAAGGCCAATTTAGAGTGTCCAATCTACCTACAGCATGTCTTTGGGATGTGGGAGGAAACCAGAGCTCCCAGAGGAAACCCACACGACCACAGGAACATGAAGACTCCGCAAAGAAGGCACCCTAGCTGAGGATCGAACCGGAGAACCTCTTGCTGTGAAAACAAAAGGTATTAATATAAATATCAAAAAAGATTCAGCTCTATAAAATGTTCAGAAAATGTAGTAACTTCAGTATGGAGTATTAATATGGTACGCAACTATTATAAAGATGTGTTTTTTGTACTTACAGAAATGGCATGTTCTATGAAAATTTTCATTGTCGTAGCCAATATTATTCTTCTATTGTGATATGGCAATTTTGCATATTAGCGCCAATCACAAAACAAGATAAGATCTTCTGCGAAGTTCATAAGCATTGTCAAAATGATTGCGACTAGAGGCAGTCTTTTGCCCTAAGTACAAAATGTTCTACAGTCTAGCTGAATGAGTCTGCAAAGATGTAAGAAAGTGGTTTAGTGGTCAGACACTACAGGATTGGAGGTTTAAACCCATCCAGCATAGCAGAAAGTCCTACTCCTTGCTTTTTCAAGAGCTCCCCAGAACTCATTTAAGGAAAGGGTATATATTGGCTGTTGTGGGAGCATTGCTTGACCCCTTTGACCCTTGTTTATTAGTTCCTACATTTCTTGCACTGTAGTTAAAGAAAGAAGAGTAAGAAATATTGTTATATTGACCTGGCCTGTATAGTTCTTGCACCAAATGATTTAACTCTCAGTCCCTTTGCAACCCAGTGCCTTGGGAAACTTTACAGAATTTGTTTATTGGTCCCTGATGATCTGGTATTTGTGCCTGTAGCAGTAATGTTATTCTCTTATATAGTGAACTGTCGCATTAATGCAAGCCATGTTCTGTAGCACCCAATATTTTTTTCCCATATACAAAACAGATTACAGTATATCCATGTTTACAGGTATGTGTCTGTATGCCTCTGTGTATGTGTGCACGTGTGCATGTGCGTGTGCGTGTGTGTGTGTGTGTGTGTCTGTGTGTGTGTGTGTGTGTGTGTGTGTGTGTGTGTGTGTGTGTGAGAATGGGTGAGTGCACCTTTGGAAATGTATATTTTTACATGTGCAATTTTCATGTTTGAATGCTCAAAGAATACATGTATGAATTCTTGCATTCAGCATAGTGAACGTTCATAGTATCTCTTGTTCTAGTCTGAATAAACAAATCTTTAAATAGTATTTAGTGTATTCTGAACAGCTACAAAGTTTATGTAGATTATGTATGAAGTGCATTGGAATAAGGGTTGATATAGGGATTTTGCATCTCACATTGTTTTGTTTTATTTGCTTGCTTGACTTCTGTAATCTCTAAATTTAAAAATTAAATGATAATACTGTATAACATTTCTTTCTGTCTGGATCTGTTGCAGAGAAAACTGTTTATCTGGAGCTTTGCTGCCAAAATTCTTTATCCAGAAATGGTTCATATAACCAGTAACTGGGCTGCTGTAATCTATTAGGTCTTTTCAGCAGGAAGAAGACTGTCAGTCTGTTGGACAGATCATGTAACCTTAGCTGGGGATAACAATTTAGCTTGCTGTTAGAGCTACTGGAGCAGTGGTAGCTACCTAGTTATAATCTTCAAATGATAAAACCTACAGCACTCTCAGAGAACACAGATCAGATGTTAAATTGCATAGAAGAAGCTAGACAGCAAAACATGAGTCATCATAAAAAGAGAATGCGTCATTTGTTGCAGCCACTGATATAAATGCAAGATGAGATGACCTTGTTAATAATCTATTTCATGCTTCTGAAACTGTACCCAGAACTTTAATAAGCTACAGCCCTATTTTCTCAAGACTACAAAGTAAAATCTGCAAAGCTGCCTGTGACCACATTTTAACTTCATTATTTTCCAATGGAAATTTTTAAATCTTTGATCATTATTGCAGTTTTATTTATATTAACTCACCCCTACCACTCCAATATTAACTCAAGCTTCCTTCCATTCACCTTATGTTCTTCAGAAATTGCTGAATCACTCTAGAAAAATATCTAAAATAACATCTTAGTTATATGCAAGTAGTTATTACAAGTCATTGCCAAAATGACTTACTTTGAATATGCTGCATAAATGCCTAAAGTGTGGTGCTTCGACCAGATGGAAAAGTACCAAATGAAACCCAGAACTCAGTGTCTCTGAGTATGTGTGTGCATCCCCTTTGCATGTGTATATGATGCTTAAGTATCTTTTGTCTACCTTGGGCCTCAAACATGGCTGAAAACAGTCCTTTGGACATAAGTCAGCACTGCTTAAATATAATAAAATAGTAATATATTCTATCTGTTATATATTCTCATATTAATTGTATGCTAAAATCTGGGCAAAGAAACAGTAAATTAAAAAATAGCCTGTTTAATATGGAGCATACATTTTCCAGGTACTTAGGAACTAGCAATGCAGAATACAGCATAATGCCTCACCGTACTGTATCATGGCTTTTTTTATTGAGGATGCTGGTCCAGTTTCTTCTTTTGATTTAAGCAAGAAGTCATTCACTTTACTATTTTAATAGCTAAGACATCCCAGCACTATCATATGTTTTGCTTTTGAATGACCTATAAAAGAAAACGCAGCCATGTCTGGTAGCTCAGCAGGATAACCCCTGACTGCAGTCTATGCAATCCCAGCTCCATTAGGGGTTCAGGCAACTGACAGAGTTGGAAGGGAGGGAGGGAAGGAGGGAGGGAAGGGCATGCCCATCATGAGTGAAGATGGTGTGGAACTGTTAGCAGAATGCACCTGTACACCTAATGGTGTGATAGAATACAAAACATGCAACTTGGAGTGTGGTTTAGGCTCACCAAGCCACTGATAGGTAGCAGCCTTTGCAGTAGGCATATAAAGATGTACCCATATTAGGAAAGCACTTAGAATCCTACAGTGAAATGGCTTGTTTATACCCCTATCCAAGGGATTGGTGTAAGGCTATCATAATTGCCCTCATAGTGGGATGTCAGTTGAGATACAGGCAACTCTCATAGCTGCTTGAATGACCAAGGACTAATATCAAGTATTCTTGAATTTAGATGCTACTTGTTGGATCATTATTAAGACTGAGGTCAAGTCACAATTATTTTATTCATTATCAATAGTGTCATGCCAGGTGTTCAAAAAAGAACAATGCTCAATGATGTTGTGTCTTCTGTTTATCACAATAATCTTTAACTCTTATATTGCATTTGTCCTGTAGGGCTCTGTGCTGAATAAAGAATCATTCTTGTATTATTTCTTGCTTGTTATGACCACAGCTTGATCTCTGTAGAAAGTGAGGTCATTGTCTTTAGCCTTCTTTCTGCAAATTTTCTTATGTTATTCTCAACCTTCTATTCCCCACTCGCTATGCACTTCACATTTTTGTCCCCAGGTCTGGTTATGCAGGGCATCTTATTTCTGAAGTCACAATGACATAGAAAGGGGAACAGCTTTATAACGTAGTTCATACATAATTTATGAATCTTCACTGTCTGGATTTTCTTCCTGGGTCATCCTTAATCAGTGGCACTGCCTTTAACCAATGCTTTAGAAAATCATGTAAAATAGCCCCTTTCTATGGGAGAATAGGCTACTACAGTCGTAGCAAACTGTCCATTATTCTAGAATCACACAAGTGCTTGACTGTCAGAGTTTACGTTACAAAAGTTCCAGTCATGACTTAAGTCATTTGGATAACTTTCTCAACCATTTTATACCGTTCAATAAACTGGGGTCATACCCCTTTAAGGGAATGATAAGACATCAGTGAAGCATACTGGGACATACCCCGGGATTCATGAAGCTCGGCGCAAGGCCAGAGTTAGGCTTGCGCTGACCGTGCAGCATGTAGATGGCGCAGTAGTGCCATATGCATATTAATGAAGGCGCGATGCCGCCACAGCCACGTGCATAGGAAACGAGCACAAGTGCATGGGACGTGTCAAAGTGCCGCACGGAGGCATGGAAATGTAGGCTGTTGACGTGCAACCTAAAATACTTGAATATTACAATCTGCCTGCAATAGTACTCACACCTGTCAGTGTCCGTGGATACTGAAACGTATGCAAAGCATGCAAGACAGTTCTTGCGAACACAAAATTAAGAAGCAAGCACAAATGCACGTTAGCGAATATCGAGTCTCCATCCCTCGAACAAATGACATTTAAAACCATGTGCCCGTATTCTAATGCAGTGTAGATAGTTATACCAAGTGGAAGTGAAACGCATCATGTTAGCGCACCGCCAATAGCTACGTCTAGCCCAATGGTCAGGGTTACCACCTGTCCCACATTGTGAGGGACAGTACACAGCTGGGCAGTTGTGTCCATACCAAAACCATTATAAATGTAAAATATCCTGCGACCGTATGACATAATTATGCCCCACATCGCATGTAATAGTCACATACAATTATTTCTGTATGTAACATATTACATGTTACAAGAAAGAGAATAAGCAAGTAAACGAAACAGAAGGAGCATATAAACTGCTACAACAATAAGCTAACATGTAGGCATAAAACAAAAGTATTATCCATAGTACTTACCGTGGGTATGTGTTGTCCTGTAGAATCTGATTTGTGTCTGGAATATATCCCATCCTGGCCATATGAAAAGGTGGCAACCCTACCAATGGTCAGAGCATTCAGCCAAAATCCGCCCATATGCGGTCCAAGCCGTTCTTGTCAAGATGTGTCAAAGTTGAACAGGTATTACCCGGGTGTACCTACCATGACATGAAAGATAAGTATTTGCGTGTACCTATGTGTGTGATGTACAGCATGTGGAAGGTAAAAAATGCCAGGGTAGTCCTCACAACCATACAGGTACCTGACATATGTAGTGTATGCAATGTGTTCCCTTGACCATGCCATGGGCCATCAACCGAAGAAGGGATGGATGGAGTGTCAGGAATATGTGTGTGGGGGGGGGATGCGTAATGGTATAATCCACAAAGGTGAGACTGTTGGATGCACAATAGGTGAACTGGAGGTGTATGAGGGAGCAGCGATACCCACAGAATGGTCTGGATGGAACTGGGCCATCCAAATGCAACACACCTGTATGCATAATTGAATACCCATCATCCCCTCTACAGCACACAACACACCCCCATTCCTGAAAGTCCACCAAATCCAGCCATACTCGGGCTACTAGCTTGGCACAGCCATATCTACACACAGTGACCACTACTCATATGTAGTAGGCAGTGTCACCCTAGGCAATGTCAGGATTGCAAACTATGTATCCCTTGCATGTAAAACCCTAACACATTTTTGTAAATCCAAAAGAATGGACGGTCATTGTCTTGTTAAATTTTTGGATATCCCTCATGGGATAAGTATCCTGTATAAACATCAGACTTGGTATCACGACATGATGTCCAGTCCTGTAGACATCTGGACACAAGTTGCATGCGCAGTAGTAGTTCACGAGACTGTTCAGCCTCTAGACGGTCATGCAAAACCTACTACCCAGGATCAAACACCTGCCTGTGACACACGTCTGTCCACATGAATTATCGAGAGAATATATTGTACACAGTCGCATAGTGGCACTTGGAAATAGGGTGATTAAGGCGCTGATGTAAACAGGGTACCTCCTGACCTACTGTGTGAGGGACAGTCACTGTTTGGGTAGGTGTGTCCTGACCAAGAATGATACAACGGCAAATGTCCTGTGATTGTAGAAAATAACTATGTACCATACTTCATGTAACAGTTGCCTAAAACAGTTATTTCTGCATGTAAAATACATAAATCGTACAAGAAACAAAAGTGCTACAGGAATGTGCTACAGGAATAGGCTCTCATCTAGGAAAATAATGAATGTTCTAAACCCTGTACTGACCGTGGGTATGTGTTGGCCTAAACAATCTGGTGTGTCCAGAATATATCCCATCCTGTACATATGAAAATGTGGCAACCCTACCAATGGTCAGAGCATTCACACAATAACCGGCCAGCCTCTTAATCACTCACAAAACCAGTGACCTTTGGAGGAAAGGTGATGAATGACACTTGAATGACTAATGACAATAATTAAGAGTAATAGACGCTTTTAACTGCAGAAAATAAGTATTAATACATATGGCTCTGAATCTGTCAAAATGTTTCAAGTTAATAATACTAATATTGTAGAAGTGTCCGTGATTGTCCCTAATTTGTCATTGCCTTGTCCCTGTCACTGTTGAAATTAGTCCCTGAGTATTACAGAGGTCCGTACACATATGTACACCAACCAACTGTCACATTTGTTGACAGTACTATTGCATACCTGTAGTGAAGTCATAAGTGATGTCCAGAATAATATTCATCGTATATATGAATGAATGAAATAGTCAAATGTGAAGGGAAACACCAGTGGAAACACCCCTCCCCCACCCTGTATTATGTAGTGGAACCACCCCCCACCCTATATTATGTAGTGCCAACATAAGAATCTGGTCAGAGGTGCCCAAACCCCTGTGTCTATAAACACAAGTAGAATGTTACAATTGGGACCAACTCTGTCCATGTGTTACGTCTGACATTTGAACAGGTACAAGGCAGTTCCGGTCACCAGTTGGACAAGCCTAAACCCGAATCACCACATGTACACCCTGACAATCAAATACACGTATGTGCCAGGACTATAAGCTTTGGAGTTCTGAATATCCTTGGAGTGAGTAAACAAGCAACACGGGTCCAGAGCTCTAGGGAATAGGGAATGTCGCATGTGTAATACTGCGGTTTTCCCAACAGGAGAATGGATGCCTGCTGTGTAAGTGAAGCAGTGAGGCGTATGTTAGGGTAGCTATGAACCATGGGTATACATATAAATGAAGCAGAACACCAATAGTGTAGTGGTTAGAGCATCCACCTAACGTAAAGGCATTCCCGGTTCAAGTACGACTATAGCACATATCATTTTCTTGTGTAATGAATGCCTCTGTGCTGTAAAGCCAACATTTAAACATGTAAAGGTGAATGTGTGTTTCTCATGGGGCCATTAACCGGATTCCATCAATCAAAGTAGTACTGTCATAATGAATAAGGCACACATAAGCACAAAGAAGTGGCAGTAAACATATGTAACTCACAATAAGGATATGCAAATGCGTCTGCACAGGTGTAAGCAGCTCCCAGCATAGCAAATGTATGTTGTTTTGTACAGATGTAACTTTTATATATATATATATATATATATATATATATATATATATATATATATATATATATATATATAGAAGAAAGCATACACAAGGGTTGTGAAGGGAATCTAGAGCAAGTAAGGTATTATATAGTGCTTGCAGCGTATGTCAGATAAAGCTGCACAAGAGTGAGTAGAGCACCGCTATTCACACCAGAGGCAGGGTTATGCCAGTGGCCATAATATCGTTGAACTGCTACGTCAACATTCCACACAGATGGAATGTAGTTCATGTTGTGACCACCTACACTTGTAACCCGCAAATGTTCGTAATCCATAACACCAGGAAAGGCACATATGTGCAAATATAAATGGAGGGAGACCCTGTGAATACACGAGGTGGTACAAAATGTGAGTAGGGCCCCTAATGCTCTGGAGAGGGCAATGTTTAAAGGTGTGTCAAGGCTGTGATATCAGGTGCATAATGGTTGTTATGCGTGGAAACTCAACACGGGTGGGCTGGAGAAACTATGGCTATGCGATTATGGAAACAGGAGTGCCAGAGTTGGTTGCGTCAGTTGCAATGGAGCGGTCCGTGTAGGTCAGCTAGTACGTAGGTGCTATTCCCAGCTAGAGTGTCTTCTGCGTGGAGACATGCATGAATGGGCGTACCTTCACTGAAGATTGTGCGTCAGGGCTGGCAACTCGGCAAGTAAAACCTATCTGCCAATCATTAGAGGACCGGAATTCCGCTGTGGCGACTCCTAACTGGAAAAAGCCGAAAGACACAACAACATGCAGACATCAATATGTTGACGTACATTCTCTGTAACACATGCACTCCATTTATTAACATAAATAATATGAATGTTCACAGAAACAAATACAGTAGCAGGAATAATAGGCTGTGCAGATGAGGAATAGGTCAAATGACACTGTATCACATCACACTTATCAGCAGTACTCCACACATAAACAAAGTACAACATCTGTCCACTGTATAACGTGCTGTATACCGATTACAAGTTAACCGGAGTGAAGTGTCAGTGTCATAATGACTAAGGCAATAGTATGCTGTTGAAGCAGAGATAAAACCCAATATGCATGTGTAAGTGTGTTTGTCTGGGAAATGTAATATATATATATATATATATATATATATATATATATATATATATATATATATATACATACACATATACAAATATATATATATATATATATATATATATATATATATATATATATATATATATATATATATACATATATATATATATACACACACACACACACACAACATTTATTGATATATATACACACAAAAATCATATATGTCATTGTAGATGTACACATGTACATAACTAGGTTACTTTACAGCAATTATGGGTAACATATGTTCAGATCGGGCATATGTTACTGGGAGGTCCAATAAACAAATGTTTACCTCCCACACCGCCCAACTAGGCCGGTCAGACATACAGACAGGCAATAAAGATAAATACACTGCTGCTTTCCAAACCACCGGCAGGAAAGTACCAATGGGAGAGATCTGCAAGGTCTACACTTTAAACATGGATAACAGGGTCCCTTGCGGGACACCAAAAATTCACTTTACATGTGAACCCTTGGTTATCGATGCGAGCAGGATGTAGCTGTACATGGAACAGTAGGTTGTGCAAGTGTAATAAGACATGGGTTGACAAAACGTATGACATGTGTCCCGAGACGGGCAGAGTGGGCAATGTGTAGGGGTGTGTTCATACCACAGCTGCGCTCACAGTAAGTATTTGTCATGAGTGCTGTAGAGGGGTGTCACGTAGGTGAATCATGGGTATGCAAATATGGGCCTAAGTTTGCAGGTGTTGGTTGGCAGAGATGTAGTAGGCCCGCCCAGTGGAAATAATTAATATTCCTATGTGGGCATAGCAGACACCTATACCTCCCAAATCTGAAGAGCACATCTACTGGATAGTCCGTAAACCATTGGGGGAACACATAGGGACTATATCAGTGCCTTGTACCCGATTATCATGCATGTCCATGATTATGAATCAGAATGTAACACAGTCCTAACTAAACACTTCCAGAAATAGTGATATTAGGAGGACAGGTGGCGGAATACAGGTAATGACTAATGACAACATGTATGAGTCATAAACAGCATGTACCTCGACAAATGTGAATGAATACATATGCCCTGTGACTGTCATTGTGTCAGGTTAATAGAACCAATCATCTAAATGTGTCCTCAGGGTGTTATGCAGTGTCCCTGATACAGTGTTCATTCTCCCCTATTGGTATGTGAGGTCTGCTATTGACAGAAAGCGCATATTCTGCCAACCACCTTAGGTAGATGATAGCATAATAGTTTGGGGTTACCACCTGTTTGCCTTTGTGAGGGACACTCCACTCTGGGCAGCTGTGTCCTGCAAAATGAATGTTACGGCACATGGCCTGTGATTTCGGGAAAGGAGTTCATATATTGTGTGTAGTGGTGTCATAAAATGATTTTGTTGTATCAGAAACAGCTACATGTTATAGGAAACAGTATTAGCAACTATAATGCTACAAGAATAACCTTAATGTATGCAAACCGGTGAAGTAGTCAGTTTACTACTGGCTGTGGGTATGTGTTGCATTGCCCAATGTGACAGCTCTACATATAGGTCCTATAGGGCTGCCACCTTTCCAAATGGCCAAAGTGGGACCTGCTCTGTAGAAATGTCAGACGTACCAGGTCAGAACATACCTACAGCCATGCATAGCACAGAAATATACATATTAGCACAAATCAAAGCTTAGTCTAGCAGCAGTCAAGTTGCTTTTGCTACTTCACATAACATATCGACGTGTCATGTATACAATAACCGTTACATGCAACTATTACAGACACATAGAATATGATAATGTCCTCTAATCAGGACATTTGCTATGGCTAGAGTATTCTCGCATGACACATATGCCTAATGAGGGACTGTCCCATGCAAAGTGGGAAAGGTGTTACTCCTAGAGTCTCAAGTCGGCCAATCTAAAAGGTGTAAAACCTACAATAGGTATGCGGTAGCATGACCCAGCAGAGAGATACGTTTCCCAAAAAACATTTACATGTCAGCATTGCAGAGTATCGGTTCCCATGTATCAGCCAGATGGGAGCAGATTGTATGAGGAACACACATATAATATGATTATGTTACTGGCCACTCCACCGATTCTGTACAGTCGAATGCCTGCCGTCGCCTCATGGTTAGCCATACCTGATACTGTAATCATGTAGTCCGATGTAATAGGCATCACAAGGGATCACACCCACCCAGCTTGGGTGACAAATCTAAGCACAAATGTCAGTGCACATGCAAGTGAGTGAGCGAGTGGGTGTAAGCGTGTTTGTCTACCAGTATGCGAGTATTGCACTGTTAAAGAAATGTGGAGTCTAAACAAGTATAAGGAGCTAAAACCAGAGGCCAGCAGTACTTAACACCACACAAACCCATGCACAACCGCTCCCACCTGCTGGAATGTGCCTTACCCACTCCGTATCCAAAGGCATCGTTCCGGCTGCAAACAAAGAACCGTCCTTTGCATGTGTTGGTAGCAATACCCTGCGCACACAGCTCATGTGAATTACCAATACACCATGGCATATATACAGACAATAGACAGTACCACACACATACCATACAGCACAGTCATCCAACAGTATAGCAATGTACTGGCAGATATGTCCAGACCACTGGTGTTTGTAGACCTGGCTGTCCTGTGTTTCAGTGTGTGAGCATGACAAGTATGACTGTTACACATGTTGTCGACTGACATTACCATCATACCTTCATGTGTTTGAGCATGCCCAGTATGGTCAACTGGATCGCATGTGTCACATAGCCAGATAGTCATGTGGCATTGACTGTTGCTACATTTCTGCACAGTGTGGGGGAACATCCAACTGTATCCACAGTCCTACACAGCACCAGGGGTGGTGCACATGACTCTCACATGTGTATGCTAGAAGGGGGGCACAGCTGACAGTTGTACACATTTGCTACTACTGTACTGGTATACCAGGTACTCCATTTCAGTGTGTGGACCTACCTAAATTGCTGGTTGGAGGCATACCAGTGTATGTCAAATCCTAGCTTTAATTACCAGCATAGTGGTTTCAGACGCCCTAGCCTTCACAACCTACATCCAACTGCCTGGCCTGCTGTAGTCTGTGTGTGTGTCCGTGGGGGTTGGGGTCATCCATTGGGCATATCCAGAGGCCATTGTATAGCATTTGTCTGTATTGGTCTACACCTGTCCAGCTGTATGAGACTTGTGTGGGCTGTATGGACACACATGATGTTCAGCCCATAACCTGCAGTGGGTTAGGACACCCTGTGTACTACTGGCTACTATTGTGACCCCGGTATGTGCTACAGATGTCATGGTGCCACTATGGACATGTACTGTCTGCTGCCCTAACAGTCGGCCACCAAATTCCCTTGTATGCTCACATCCATACCATAGCTACAGGTAAATACACATTCTAATACAACTGCCAATTGGTAGGTCGATTGACTTACCTTGGGGGTGTTCCAGACCTGAGGATGGTGCTGGAGGGCTGCCTATGTCAGATGCACACAGTGCACTTCCTATACATGGCTGAGCACAGGTAGTGTCATGTTTGGCATCCATTGTACTGTCTGTGTGAGTCAGAGAGGGTGAAATTCCCTGGGTACCTACTGTGTCAGTGCATATGCCATGTGTTGCCTCTTTGCCAAGGGCAGGTCATACTGTGCACACCTCCTTTCACCTACTGGGTCCAGCTCAGGTAGTTCCTCCTCCAAGTCACACTGTGCCTGTACAGGTCTTGGCATTGGTGGGGGGGCTGTGTGGCCCTGCCCCATGCTGTTCCTGCTGCAGCTGTTACCGCAGGATCAGATTGTGTAGCATAGCACATACCATAACAATTTGGGTGCATGTAGCTGGTGAATACTGCAAGGCTACACCGGATGTGTCCAGGCACCAGAACCATGACCTGAGCATCCCAAACACATGCTCAATTATATGTCTTGCCTGTGCGTGTGCCTCATTATGGTGTAGTTGTTCAGGTGTGTGTGCATTGCTGATGGGTGTCATCAGCCACAACTCCAGTGGTTACCCAGCATCCCCCACTAGGAGACTGTAGGGGATGTCCATATTGGCAAAGGTGTGGTACAGCTGCATCAGATGCCATATATCGTAATCGTCATAGCTTCCAGGGCAGACAGCACACACATTCAGTTAATGCCCTGGCCATTGCATACAGCCTAGCTGTTGGAGGGTATGCCCCTGCAGTTAATGTAGGCCCTACCCCACTCACCGGGTGGTGCTTTGATGTGTACGTGCATGCAGGCTATAGCACCCAGTACCCCAGGGTAGTCTGCCATTTGGTGGAAGAGGCGCATATTGCTGGTCAACAAATCACGTGTGTTGAGGACATGTACGTGCTCACTGGCATGTGGTGACATGGCATCTGTGAACTGGTGCAATACTCTGGATGCAGATGCCTGTGAGATCCCCATGATATCCCCAGTTGTGCTTTGGGAGGTACCTGTGGCTAGTATACCTAGGCCAACACATACCTTGGTATCCACTGGGATGGGATTCCCTCGGCCTGTTTGATGTGTCAGGTGTGGCCGGCACAGCTCAATAAGCTGCTGTAGGAGGTCTCTGTCCACCCCATAGCGCTCCACTATCTCCAGCTCATGTAGCCCCTGGTAGGTTACCCTTGGTCTGTAAAGTCTTATGTCACCTCACTAAGGGTTGTTCGGCAGCATTCACATCCTCACCACCCTCAGCCTCCTGCACATGTTGGTCTATGTGGCCTGCTGCAGCCCTTCTCATTTGGTTGGAATATGTCGACAAATGTCCCCGCATGTATACACCGGTGGTGTAGAGTGTAGAAGAAACCTGTGGGTATGGTGCTTGCTCACTTTACCGTGGTGTTCTGGGGCAGGCTGGCCATGTAATCTGCTGATTGTGCTGAATATCACCTGTTTGTGCAGCCTGTTCACCTTCACTACTCCACTACTGCTGTTGTCCCTCCCAATTTCACCAGGCAGGTATAGACACACCCCTAGCTTAGGTGTGCTAAGGCAGGAGCAATCCCGAGGCACAGGTCTCCGATGTACGTACAGTATGCCTGACCCCCCTCCCATGCTTTCACCTATATTCGAGTCCTGCACCCGGCTATTTGCACACATACACTCTTGAGATCTGCATCACACCCTGGGGATAAACGGGATTCACTATTGTCAACCTCATTTGCATAGTATTGTCTTCTAATGCATAGTTATATGACCCTCCAAATTAATAACCACTGCTTACTGTCACTCATACCCGTACACTACTGGTTAAAGATGCCTTACTATCACCGTATTCGATGTCCCTTGTTCTTCCCAGCAACAAAATAACCAGACTCTACACGACTAGAACCCAGGACCCTACACACCACAGACGATGTGCTTTACCACTAAACCATGGCAGATATACATACATCTGAGGTGATCACGTACAGATCATCCAGCACAAACATTCAATAGTGCTAATGTCCACATATATATATATATATATATATATATATATATATATATGTATATATATGTCTATCTATCTATATATCTATGTATATTATATATATATATATATATATATATATATATATATATATATATATATAGATACACACACACACACATATATACATATACACACACATACGTAGATATTGCATTTATATCACAACAGCGGACCACATGACACCAAAGCATTAGACAAGAATGAAAAGGAAACCACATGTGCCACCTATTTGCGAATGTATGTGTATGTGTAGACAACCCAGTGTCTTGGGCGATTATGACATTTGTGGACACTATATAGGAAAGCAACAAAACACACTCAACACATCCTGAAGCTAGCCACCCACAGATACCAAAACATAGGATATGACTTCCAAACACACACAACTGTCATGCCTTGGAATTGATCACCTACCTGTCTATTCTATCACACTACAGCATTACATAGTTACGAAACACGCAACAAAGATTACTGGATCGCAGTACTCCCTGAGGCATACTTCTAGGTTGGTGACATCATCAGCAAAGGCAAAGATGCCGATAGGGATTGTATGGAGAGTGAGCAGTCTAAAAGCATGATTCTGTCCCCAGGCAGCTGAAACACACACACATGGCAGGGTTGGAATTTGAACATAGACCTAACTACATTATCACACTACAGCATTACACAGTTACAGAATGCGCTACTGAGATTATTGGTTTACAGCAGTCCCAGAGGCATACTTCTAGGTGGGTGACATCATCAGCAAAGGCAAAGACTCCGATAGGGATTGTATGGAGAGTGAGCAGTCTAAAAGCATTACTCTGTCCTCAGGCAGTTGGAAACACACACACTTGGCAGGGTGGGGATTAGAACATAGACCTAATTTGTTTATCACACTACAGCATTACGCAGTTACAGAATGCGCTACCAAGATTACGGGAACACAGCACTCCCAGAGGCATACTTCTAGGTGGGTGACATCATAAAATGGCTACCTTCTGTGACCTACTATACAGAGGCACAGTCAATTAATCTAAAAAGGTGGCGAAAGCCAAAGACACTCTGGCTAGGCTTATAAATGCCCTAGGGCAAATAGCCTAGTATCAACCTATGAACCTATAATCAGCAAAGGAAAAGACGCCGATAGGGATTGTATGGAGAGTGAGCAGTCTAAAAGCATTACTCCGTCCCCCGGCAGCTTGAAACACACACACACTTGGCAGGCCTGGGATTACAACATAGACCTACCTGTCTATTCTATCACACTACAGCATTACATAGTTACGGAATGTGCAACAAAGATTACTGGATCACAGTACTTCCTGAGGCATACTTCTAGGTTGGTGACATCATCAGCAAAGGCAAAGATGCCGATAGGGATTGTATGAAGAGTGAGCAGTCTAAAAGCATGATTCTGTCCCCAGGCAGCTGAAACACACACACATGGCAGGGCTGGAATTCGAACATAGACCTAACTACATTATCACACTACAGCATTGCACAGTTACAGAATGCGCTACCGAGATTATTGGTTTACAGCACTCCCAGAGGCATACTTCTAGGTGGGTGACATCATCAGCAAAGGCAAAGACGCCGATAGGGATTGTATGGAGAGTGAGCAGTCTAAAAGCATCACTCTGTCCCCAGGCAGCTTGAAACACGCACACACACTTGGCAGGGCTGGGGTTAGAACATAGACCTAACTACCTTATCACACTACAGCATTATGCAGTTATAGAATGTGCTACCAAGATTACTAGAACAGAGCACTCCCAGAGGCATACTTCTAGGTAGGTGACATCATAAAAGGGCTACCTTCTGTGACATACTATACAGAGGCACAGTCAACTAATCTAAAAGGGTGGCAAAAGCCAAACACACTCTGGCTAGGCTTATAAATGCCCTAGGGTAGATAGCCTAGTATCAACCTATGAACCTATAATCAGCAAAGGCAAAGACGCCGATAGGGATTGTATGGAGAGTGAGCAGTCTAAAAGCATTATTCTGTCCCCAAGTAGCTGGAAACACACACACTTGGCAGGGGTGGGATTAGAACATAGACCTAACTACCTTATCACACTACAGCAGTTACAGAACATGCTACTGAGATTATTGGAACACAGTACTTCCAGAGGCATACTTCTAGGTGGCTGACATCATCGTCAAAGGCAAAGACGCCGATAGGGATTGTATGGAGAGTGAGCAGTCTAAAAGCATTACTCTGCCCCCAGGTAGTTGGAAACACACACACTTGGCAGGGCTGGGATTAGAACATAGACCTAACTACCTTATCACACTACATCATTACACAGTTACAGAACACACTACCAAGATTACTGGAGCATAGCACTCCCAGAGGCATACTTCTAGGTAGGTGACATTATTAGCAATGGCAAAGATGCTGATAGGGATTGTATGGAGAGTGAGCAGTCTAAAAGCATTATTTTGTCCCCAGGCAGCTGGAAACACACACACACACTTGGCAGGGTTGGGATTATAGTATAGACCTAACTATCTTTTCGCACTACAGAATTATGCAGTTACAGAACGCGCTACCGAGATTACTGGATCACAGTACTCCCAGAGACATACTTCTAGGTGGGTGACATCATTAGCAATGGCAAAGCCGCTGATAGGGATTGTATGGAGAATGAGCAGTCTCAAAGCATTACTCTGTCCCCAGGCAGCTGGGAACATACACACACGGCAGGGCTGGGAATACAACATCGACCTAACTACCTTATCACACTACAGTATTACGTAGTTACAGAATGCGCTACCGAGATTACTGGATTACAGCACTCTCAGAGGCATACTTCTAGGTGGTTGACATCATCAGCAAAGGCAAAGATGCTGATAGGGATTGAATGGAGAGTGAGCAGTCTAAAAGCATTACTCTGTCCCCAGGCAGCTGGAAACATGCACACTTGGCAGGACTGGGATTAGAACATACACCTAACTACCTTATTACACTACAGCATTAAGCGGTTACAGAATGCACTATTGAGATTACTGGATCACAGCACTCCCAGAGGCATACTTCTAGGTGGGTGACATCATCAGCAAAGGCAAAGCCGCTGATAGGGATTGTATGGAGAGTGAGCAGTCTAAAAGCATTACTCTGTCCCTAGGCAGCTGGAAACACATACACTTGTCAGGGCTGGGATTAGAACATAGACTTAACTACCTTATCACACTACAGCATTACGCAGTTATAGAACAAGCTACCAAAATTATTGGATCACAACAGTCCCAGAGGCATACTTCTAGGTGGGTGACATCATCAACAATGGAACAAACGCTGATAGGGATTATATGGCGTGTGAGCAGTCTAAAAGCATATTACTGTCCCAAGGCAGACGGAGACAAACACACGGCAGTGGTGTGAACAGGACAACCGCCTATCTATGGAGCACTATTACAACACTACATAGATACAAGACGCGCCACAGACAGTACACATTTCAAGACAGTTAATATGACCTTCTAGAAATACAGACATCAACATGGATGCTGGCAGTTATGGTGTACATACCTGTGAACCAGTGTGTTCAATGTAGGAATCCATCCTGAAGTGGGGAATGGCCATCTGTTGCCTGGATGACCACTATCGCTATACAGGATTACAATGGTCATGCCCATACACAGAGGCACATAACCGACACAAGGTGTCACTGGGCATGCTCACACACTTAGTAGCACACGTCAGTTTGGAATGCACTATGTGTCCATCTACACAATGGTGTACTGAGCATGCTCACACACTTAGTAGTGAAGGGCTGTCTTGTATGCACACAGATTTTAAACACGAAAGGGCACAATGTGTCCATAGTCATCATTGTTAGCATGAACGCTGCACTACATATGTCTGACACCCATCTTCTACACAACACTCTGCTGCTATCCATCACCTTAGCTGTATCAATCTAAACCTGGCACACTAATACCACCTATGGTGATGTCCTGGCAGGAGTGGGTACTTCGCACATATAGTACCATACATAGACGAAGAACCTGAGACCAGGTAAACACCCTGACAACTACAGGACAACTGCATTGTATGTGTATGCTAAACAGTGCTAGATGTGTAGCGTTCGTAATCATAGCTGCCAATCTAGATCCAACAATGGGGAATACTGACATCTGTGCAGTGAGGAACACCTGGCATAAGGCTCAGTTGTGCACAATAGCACTACCACCGTATACCTCAGATACAGACATGTGGGCCATAAGACCGTTACGGACCGCTCCAGGTGTTTGTGTCCCCACGTGCAGGAAGGCCACTCACATGTACTGACCAGTACACTCTCAAAAGCCATCACAGATGTGTCAGGTGCAGATCACAGTGGTAAATGTTGCATTCTAATATGTAGCCCTCATACATCACCATGTCCTTGGACCAGCAACACACATCCATATATTAGTACAACACCATGTTACTCATGACCAGTGGACTGTACCTAGCTCTACAGAAACTGTGCAGACTACCCATGTACTGACAGGGTTTCATCATGTGTTATGCAATGCACTGATACCACTATTCATAACCAGGTCGGCTGTACACATAACAGGGGCCTTGGATCTTATACAGCTGTAACAGATAACTTTTGCTGTACACCAGACAACACACTCATGTTTGGATTTGACATAGATGTAACTGCCGTGGATATGTACATGCCCCACACACACACAACACATATGTACATAGCATAGCTTTTGCTGTCCTTCGTGCAGACACGTGGCTACAGCGATTACACGCATGCACATGGAAGGTAGGTCCATGGCTGTTGAATGCTAACAGTACATAAGGTAGCAATGTTGACTGAGTTAACATTCCCTCTGTACTGGTTACCCATGACAACTATCATATCATACAACAGTCCATGTGTCATGTATGTCATCACACATGTCCACCAATTGCAATGCATACAAACATGGCTACATGACAGAAATGTAGGAGCTATACACATGTACATGTAGTGGTGTGCATTCAGCTACCACGCATGTGCAGTAGCTGATGTTTGCAGTTCATCTGTGTCTTACTACAACAAGCAGTTGCAATGCAGCCCCATCATTGACACCTGTATATGGTGAAATACTGACAGTACGGTAAGATGTACATCAGGTATGGATGGATGTGTGTACATAAAGTGGTGGGCCACCTTTGCAGATGGATGTTTGCTGAAGACAGCTCACAGGTGTGTCACAAGCCATCCTACCATAACATGTGCAAACAGTAAGCTATGTTTCTGTTAATTGAAGGTGAAGACATACAACCTACACAGCGGTCAGGGTGTCACTGACTGTAAATCACTTGACACCTGTAACACTTAAGTCCTCCCGTATGCATATAGCAGCACAATTGCCAAAGGTAGCATCGGTACACATTGTAATGCGGGCAATACAGCTGCATGTCTGTCAGACGTATCATAAGATAGCAGGTGTTTGATTCACAGTACTGCCATGTGTGCTTGCTTGTGTGACCATATATGCCACGTATGGTGGGGAAAACATCCCAATTGTTACACACCGCTGTACACTGTTGTAGAGATCTGTACATACTGCAGTGTAGAAAGCAAGACATAGGCAGGGGTGGTGTGTGTATCACACACATGTTAGTTATCTGTATGTGCATGACATTTGTGGACTCTAGTGTGTGTGTGTGTGTGTGTGTGTGTGTGTGTATGTATGTATGGTTGTCTGGTGCATGGATTGAGGATGTATGCTACCATTGAGAACAGATAGGGCCCCTAACCCCTCAAGGTGATGCAATCTACTACCCTGTTGATGCTGTCAGTCTTAGGCATTACTGACTACCTGTACATGTTCATTCTCTGCGTCACATCATGTGGGTGCACAGTACTGTAATGCTGATTACCACATAGGCAGGGGTCTTCACCTCAACACTATCAAGTGTGTGTTATAGTGTCATTGACCCTGTGAGTGTGGGCGTGTTACTGTGTGTGTCTGTGTATGTCTGTGTGTGTTCTCATCCTGTAATGTGAAAGTGTATTACTGCTACACAGTGAGGCCCTATGCTATCAACTGGCCTCTACCCTTGATATCAGCTAGACTGCTGTGTAAACCCCCCCCCACACCATGTAACTGTACCTGTGATGTCACCCGGTATGGATGTCACGTCTCTAGCCACTGTAGCCTAGTACACAGCTCACATGCTCCTGGATCAGTAGATGTGTAGAGATGTTTGGAATGTCAGCCTTTCTAACAGTGAGGTTGAGGCTACGTATAGCATGCTGGTATTGCCATACATGCCTGTGAGTACTTCACAATTACACATGTGAAACTGCAAACACTGGTACTTAATGGCACGTGCAATTAGACCTTAAGGAGGGAAGCAGGGCATCATTACCAACATGCTGTTACTGTTGTTACCAAGACACATACTGTGAACATAAAACAATGCATTCTAACTGTAAACACTGTTATGTAATGGCACATGCAATTAGACCTTAAGGAGGGATGCAGGGCATCATTACCAACATGCTGTTACTGTTGTTACAAAGACACATACTGTGAACATAAAACAATGCATTCTAAACCTGTACTACATGGTATGTCTGCTGCATGTCAACAGTACACAACAATTGTAATATACACTTAACTCACTATTCTGTTCACCCTGTGCATCAGACCATATCAGCATGTCCCTGCACCGATGGTGTGGATGACAGGTATGCAGCACAGGCATCATCATATGCACAGGGTGAAAATGTTTGCCAGGGTCCTAGGCTGCACCAGTGGATGACATCATGTGTGTGGGTTAGGGCCTGTGATCTAATTGTACATGTGTGATTTTTATGCATGTGGGTGTTGCGGTGCCCTACAGATGTTTCTGTTGTGCGCGTATATGTGTGCACACAGTTCTGCCATATGTCCGGCCTACACAGGGGTATTATTGACAGCTCCAGATTGTACAGACTGTACAGACCAGGATTTACAGCTCACTGTGTCCGGCCACGGCCACGTGACCTGTGCCTGCCAGGGGTTGCATGGGCACTACCAGACAGAGGTACAGATTGGGTGCTGTCCGATGACACATGTCCACTGGAACCGTGTCCCCTCTGGGACTGTCCAGGGCCACATCCACGGGCCTGCTGTGTCCTGGTGTGGACAGCACAGCACCAGCTGCACTGCTGCTGCTACCGGCACTATGGGAGTGGGCATGTGAGGTAGCTCGTTCACGTAGACCTGCACCAGGTGGTGTAGCTGGCCTATGTCCACGTGGCCTATGCCTCACTCCTACCAGATGTTCCAGCACAGACAGCTCACACTCGCAGATTGCCATGCCACGGTCAAGGATTCCAACCATGTCACCCAATCGCCTGTCCAAAACGTCAGCAATCTGCTGTTGAGCATTTGCCAATGCCTGGATGTTGTCATTTAAAGAATGAATAGCAGCCCTCTGAAGCCTCTGCCCTTCTCTGTTCTGCTGTTCAGCACGTGCCTGTGCCACCATTACAGTCTGAAACATGTGTCTGGTGACACCAGCTGCTGCGCACTGTCGTGCAGGTGCATGTCGGCCAGAGGTCCTCCTACGAGCAGCACTGGCCACATGCATGTGTGGTACATCTGCACTCATTTCACTGACACCATGGTGTGAAGACACACCTTCTGTAGCCACCACACGTTCCTGTTCCAAGCTAACACACGCTAACTGTCCTTCCTCTATGGTCACTGGTGATGGGGTATGTGTTGGCATGAGAACTGTGTGTGGGGAAGAGGGGGGTATAGGTGGGATGGCAACAAATGGCACAGATTCAGCCCCTGACAACCCTGCCTGTACCTCAAGCATATGTTCATCACTGCTAGAGTCTGTGGGGACACTAACATCAGATGGACCGCAAGAGGGGAACGCACCTACATCACCTGTGAAGGCAAACAAAGACTCTACATTACAATAGAGACAGACACACACACAGACACACACACAGACACACACAGACCATGCATGTGATATGACAGAAGGCATGCAGCATGCATGTGATACAGCAGACGGCATGCAGCTCAGACATTAATAGTGTTAGTTAGCATACATCCCTGGGTTGCACACAACAGCAAGCATGTGTCATAGCAGAAGCCATGCATTTCACACAATCATGGTAGTAAGCATGCATCCCTGTGATACACCATGTAGACCAGCACAGGTTAACAATACACATGGCTGATGTGAGGCATATGTCCTTGACATTAACATGTAGTATGACATGTAATCTGCTGATGTGTGCATTGACATGCATACATGTTTGACACAATGGTATCCTGGCACATGTACAGTGGTGTAATGGTGTCACATTGCAGTGTTGTCTGCATGCCTGACCATTGAAGGGTAGTATGAGCATCTATATTGCTATACAGTGTGAAGTACAGACACAGTGCCATTGCAAGGAATCATGAGGTGTCTCTATTGCTATACTGTGTGGAATACACACACAGTGCATAGCCATGACTGCGTGCATGCACAATACATAAATACTGTGGCTTGTGACCCACGTCGCTGAGGTGGATACACACTAAACCATGTTGTGTCATGTGTGACAGGTCACCAGAAGACATACGGATGACACCCCTGCACAACTGCTAACATTTCTTAGCAGCCTGGCAACCATGTCCACACATGGCAGACTTGTCAATGCACCATGTCCCACATGACATTTATGTACCACACACACGAGGTGCATAGCTGACAGTGATGTCCAACAGCAGCAAGGGAAATGTATGGTATCTCTGGCCTGATGTGGTGTCCGTGTATGTATGTGGAAGCTGTACAGGTGACTACTGTCATAGATTCATAGGTTCATAGATTAGTACTAGGCTAACTGTCCTTGCGAGCCATTTTAAGCCTAGCCAATTATCCCTTGTGAGACTCAAACTCTGTACCTTGTGGTTGTAAGGCAAACACCTTAACCATTAGGCCATTAGGCCACCCTCCCAAACAGTCATGATGTTCAACACATCTTATGTGGTCGAATTAAGTGACATCTCCACAAGCTGCACAGGCTGTTAGGATGGCCAGTGTTCCACATCTACTATATAACCATTCAACAAAGGCTATAGTTGGACCATGTGTAGAGAATGTACAACAGGGTGTACACACATACACATCACATCTACTGTGTGTTACTACATGTCTCTGGCCATCCTCCATGGCCATGTGTAAATATGTGTTGGCCAAATGTTTGTGATGGTCTTTTATCTCACATGTCTGTGTTGTCCCATATGACATACACCCATAGATGTTAGATACTACAGTGTCCACAGGGTTATGCAGACAAAGGGCTGTATGTTTGGTATGTGGGGTATGTTTTATGGGATAGTGAGACAATGTTGCAGCCGGACCACTACATGTCTGGGACATGTCAGATGGCACATCACAATGTCTGCACTCATTGCAGGGGCATATTCCACAATGGTGAATCATGTGGGCTGCCCATATCCCAGCTCACTGTGTAGTACTGTTTGCGTACCCCACATGTGTTGTTCTGATGTACAGTACATATTCCCACATTGAACAACACCTCCACCATTGTATGCACAGCTGTCCACACATCTAGCAATGACAGTTACTGTGGTTTCATCTTGGTATTTCATTTGGTTTGTATATATTACACATGGGTAGCCAGTGTGATTGATGAAAGATGGGACCTGTATATCGTGACTGGACCATACATTATGTGTACATGTGTTAACTGGTCACATGGCGAATAGATCTGTGCATTCACATGCTTGATACTGATAATTGTCTCACCTGCAATGGCCTGCTGTCTCTGTGGTACGCCAGAGGTACCTGTATAGGGGTGACACAGCAGTTTAATCATTATGCATGACTGTATGACAGCTACAGGGTGCACTGCGCATGTTAACACATTAGCCAGTACAATAGCATATACTATGGAGTATGCACACGTGTGCATACACAGAGTAGCATACTATAATATGCGGCATGTGTGTAAACATACCTTGCATATGATGTTACATTACATATTGTACAGTGACACATGTGACTAAATGGGATATAATATTTATATGTGTAGTAGTGACTTACCAGGCAACTCCAGGCTCAGTGGTTGGGAGACACCCACCTCCACGATGACAGCTAACGTTTGTGGATGCTGTTCTGATGGGGTCCCCAGGCTGGCCAGTAGCTCCTCGGTAGGTGTGAGTGGGGGCTGGGTTGGTGACCCACCACCTGTTCTACCTTGTTCCCTGGCGATTGCATTGGCATGCTGTTTTGCATGTCAGATCAGGTCTGTGCAGTGTCTGTGCACCTGCTGGTAGGTGTGGTTATGGCCACCTACATCATTAACCCTCCTGCGAAGTTCCTGCCACAGGTCGTCATGCTGCTGGGCATGCTGTGGCACATGGCTGAACAATACCTCATTGTTATCCTGGAGGTATGGTATGAGGGAATCATCCTCCAAGCAGCTATATGCTGGCAGTCGTGATTGAGGCATTATCTGGAAGACATAATGATGGAGACAGGTCACAGCATCTCAGAGATGCACAGAGATACAGCTGCACATACATGTGTATTACATTTAGTACATATGAGCAGTTGTCTTTGCAAATCATCATGACACTGACATGACTGACATGTTTGTGTCACACACATGTAACACCCGATGGGGATTGGATATTATCACCATATATGTGTGTCACCTCATTACATTGCTCATACTCCATGTGAATGCTGTCTTGATGTGGGCATGTCTGTTTGCCTGTACTGGTGTTCTTACCTATCAGCACATGCCTGGATGTGTGCACATTAATGCTGTTGACCTTGATGCTGTGCATATGTCACATATCATCACATACACTGCCTTAATGGACATGAGCAGTGACAATGCAGACATGCGCACGGAAACCTTTACATGCATGTGTTTTGCCATATACATCTACACGGCACTGTACAGCAGTTCAACATCCTGCCACTTATCGCCTGTGTTGCACATGTGATACACATGGGACAATGGCTAGCCGGATGGTATTCGCAAGGATGGTTATCAGCTATAGCATGTACAGCCAAGATCATGCAGTAGTGTGTATGCCCTGGGCCATGTATGGGCACAGGATGTAAGGTTTTCTAGCTGTATCCGACAGCCATGTTCCCGCCAACAGATAAATCAATGCCACATTACTGATCCAGACAGTTAATGATACATCTACCATGTGGTCATCACACCATGTATGACAGAGATTACATGTGCAGCTTTGCTGGACAGGGTTGCATGGTATGGCAGGAGTATGTAACATGTATGGCACAGGAATCTGTCCAGCATGTGGCGACCCTTGTACTAGGAAGGTGGCTGTCCATGACGTATGTCTTTCAGATCAGGATATGTACGTGTAGCATGTCCAACATCACAGTGTTGCACATGTCTTTATGCAGGGTAGGCATCATGCTGCATAGTGGAGATGAGGATTGTGAAGGCTGGTGTCACCCATCCAAGCATGGCCAATACCCCTTAAAGGTGATATGTAATCCGATATTGGTCACTTGAGTGCTGAGTATGGGTGTCTAATGATCTCCATGTTCATGGATGGTGCCCTGTCATGACTTGGGTTGCCTCTTATGACTACCTAATAGGCCTGGTGATGTCACTAGCTCAGGGAGGTAGCACCATCCCTTACACACAGTGTCCATAATGATGACCGCTGGCTAGGTGGTAGTTAATGGGTACAGGGTTATTAACATAGCGTTGACAATGCAATAAGCAGCTGTCAGATTGTGCACATATGTCACGCACCTCACCCACAAAGCCCATTCTCTATGTTGTCCACAACACTGAGTCAGCTATTGCTCCTAGGTCATGGCCATTCACATACTTACATACGCAGATGCCTCCCATTTGTCTGTGTGGTATGAGCTACAATGAGCGGGGAGTACAAAACATTAACCCTGTTTTACTGTAGCTGCCACTGGTGTGATATGCATATGTCACTCAGACACCTTTTGTATTGTTGCTTCTGTCAACAGGCCACTGGTAGAACACTCCTGTGACATACAAAGGTACATCTAGTATACTGAGTGTAGGTGGAACACAGTATGGGTGATGATGTCCTATGACCTGTCACAGGTATGCTATGCAGTGTGAATTCGTCTGTACTGTCATCTACATCTGTACTGCTAACAACATCTACGTTGATTAAGGTTCATAGACTTTCAGACCATACTTAGCAGGGTAATAGTGCAGTGCCTCCCATTATGAGTGGCGTCTCCACTTTGTGGGTTGTGATAACTGTTGGTGTGCTCAATTCAGTGTTTTCACAGACTGACATGAACCTATGTTTTACATGGAAGTGTATGTGTAGAGCAAACTGTTTTGCCATATATGTATTATACGACCAGGGATTTGAACAGGTCACATGCAGCCTGAGTGCACCTTGTACCATCATAGTTATGGTTACAGGCGCTCTGTAGTGTTCATGGATATGTGATTGTGTACCTGTTGGGGGGGCAGTGAGTTTATGTTATCCAACACCCTATCTGTATTGCTTATTCATGGTCAGCACTTGTTCAGAACATGTAAGCACTTCATGAGCTACTAATTACTACAGCACTCAATCCTACTCATTTCCTAAAGGTAAACACTGTTTGTCCTTACATTTCCAGCTTGCTTACAGTACAACAGCTGTTGTACACACTTACCTCACATATCTTGTGAGAAATGGTTGAATATACAGGCATGTCCAAGTGTCAGTTACCAGTGTTATTGCCTGTCTATATGATGAATATGGGCAACATGAGGCAATATAGCAATTGTTTCATGTACACAGTCAATGCTCACCTCCTAACATACGACACTACAGCCTGTGGGAGATGCACATATGTAGCCATGTTGGAGGTAATGCTCTCTCCAACCCAGACTGAACCTGACAATCATGTGGGGATGTTAAACGTTTGCACCACACCCCACTCATCACATAGTCTCACTAGATCTCTACCACCACAAGCCACACATAGTAAGACTGCAACATTTGCGGTGCCTCTCCATACTACTCTGTGTAGGCAACAGAGGCAGCCCCCATCACCAAACAAAACACCAATTATTTATAGCCCACAGACTCATGTGTGCCCATCAACTACAGCCAATAGGGTGTTATAACATACCCAACACACTAATCATAGGTGACTCTGTAGGCAGTCACACTGATGTCCCACTCAGCAGGCTACACAAGGTGATAGTCACTTTCATCTGGCTGTTGGGTAACAGGATCCACAACATAACCCATGCACTCAGGTCAATCCTCAACAGGTACAATATAACTGTCATTCTCCACGTTAGTATGAATTCCCTGAGATGTAACTTCCTGGACTACATGTACAGGGGCATGCAATAGCTCTCCGATCTTGTAGTCCAGGCAGGTATCGCCCAAGCCCTGAGAAGCATTCTGCATTAGTCCAGACTTATACCACAGTACAACTACTGAATTATTCACTTCAACAGTTGCCTATGCTTCTGGTATCATTCCAAGGGTATCCAGTATCTGTCTGCTTTGACTGACATGGTCGACAAACCACAATGCTTTGGCACAGATGACTTGCACCTGTCAGCCCTGGGATTATGGATAACATCAAAGGCTCTTGCTGCTCCTATACTGCCTGTTTTAGACACATTTCAAATAACATATTCACCGCCAGAACAGTCACAGGCAAGCAAAACCTGAGGGTAATGTAACACAATGCTTGACATCTTCATCTCAAACGCACTCAGCCGAGGCACTCCTTATAATGGACCACTTTGATATCTCTGCAGTGACTGGGACCTGCTTCTAGGCTCCGGAGAGCACCCCTGCACTGACAGGCTATTACACAGACCACACCTTTCAGTCATGTAACCAGGACCGGAACACCCACTTCGGAGGTGTGTCCATATTTCACAAGGATGTACACACCTCCAGGCTGGTTGCTTAGCACAATGCATCAGAGGTAATCCAAGTGCAACTAACTGTGGCCAGAACTACTATGCAAATTGTAGCTTGCTACAGATTCCACACCATACCCCATGGTTAATGGCCCTCATTTCTTGGTGTACTGGAAACTAGGGTTCAAACAGGAACTACTGATGTGAAACTGGCACTACCCCACACTTAACTGTGATACCTACTCATGTACCGACACATTAGGCCAACACTTTCGGGGATTCATAACCTCCAGTCGGCTGGATCAACCTATACACACCACCACCAAGGCCAACAATATCCTAGACCTGGACATTACCAACATGTGTGACTGGTGTTCCACACCTGGGGTTATCCCCTCGTTGGTCAGTTCCGAACATATGCAAATCACCCTTGTTATCCACATCCCGGCACCACACCCTTCATGGAAAACACAATACAATATTTCTACAAAGCCAACTTCAGGCTTCTTATGACAGCAGTAGTAAGCATCATGACACCTGTGCAGATGGACAATATAGTTACAAATGCTGAAACATACACAACTGCACTTCATTAGCACTTACACGACTGCATGGATCATGCTATCTCAAACAGAGCCATGACGGTACCCACCAGATAACGGGTGCCACTCTGGGCGTCCACTGCCATGAACTTAATGTACGAAAGAAGGAGAAGACTGTTGCAAAGTAGGGTACAATCCCATGGGTGGGGTAGCTCCCTGGTCAGCCTCAGTAGGAATCTGAGATCCCTTATCACATCCTCCAAAGCTAGCTACATAAACATTACTGTGACACATTCCAAGGACTACCACAAACCGTTATGGAGGTATGTCACTACTCTCGATGGCAATAACCACATCTGCTCTGACATACAACGGTTAGGCAGGAACATTACAGAACCGACTGATATTGGCAACATCCTGGCAGATAGGTTCAATGCTAACTTTACACCCCTCTTACACCCTAAAGGGCCCAAATCTATACAGGAACAATGCAGAGTCCCTGCAGTCACAACTACGCAGTTCAAACCTGCACTCTCTAAAGCCTGGAACACAGACTCCATGTGACCATCCAACATCCCAGGCTGCGATTTACACAAACCTCAGAATGACATGGCTCCCCACTTGGGCACCAAATTCACTAATAGCCTTGTATCAGGCATTGTGGACCTTGAATGGCACAGAGCAATAGTTATCACACTCCACAAAGGTGGCGTCACAATGGACCAGAGGAACTATTGCCCTATACACCTGACTAGACTGTTCTGCAAGGCTATGGAGAACATCATCATGGAAGTCATTCACAGAGACATTGGTGGCCTCCAAACCTTTGATACCACCCAGGTTGGATTTGGTAGGGCCAGACCATGGCTCCTACATCTGGTGGAGTCCTTTGAGACAGTTACCAAGGTAGTAGATGATGGTAAGGAGGTCCACACAGCCTACCTTGTCCTCTCATTGACTTTCAACACCATTCCTCATTCTGGTATTGTCAATATACACATCCTCCTGCACATCAACGCCTACGTCTCGAGATGTTATGCAAAGTGGCTCACGGACAGGACACACACAGTGAGGGTAGCATACCGTAGTTCCTACTGTACATCAGTTACAATTGGTGTACCCCAGTCCTCGGTCATATGACCCCTCATGTTCGGTATATGCTTCCTTGAGGTACAGGCTAGCACAGAAGGACTTTCCCTGAATAGTTTTCCAGACAACTGCAAACTAGGAGCCATGATTGATTCGCCAGCTGATACAGACACCCTCCATAAGGGTGTCACTGTGACGGATACCTGGTGTCAATAACATGGCCTCAAGCTGCATGCCACAAGGTGCATAGACATCCCCTTTGGATTACACCAATCACCCACTGACTATCACATAGGTGGTATTCCCCTACATACATAAGACATTATAAGGGATCTTAGTACACATGTAGATAGCACCCACTCCTTTGATAACCATATTGCCAAGGTGGCGTGGATATCATTCTACGTGGCCACCCTAATCTGTAATGGGTTTGTAGCTGGAACAAAGGCAGCCATTGTACCTCTATACTCCTGACTTATGAAACACGTTCAAGGGTACAACACCCCATTTGAGGTGTACCTTACGGAACAGCAACAGCTTTAAATACCACAACATTAACACACCAACAGGATTACTCACCTCCGAAAGATGACGTATGCAGCACAACTACAGAAACCCCAGCTGTACTCATTTGCATACTGCATACTCAGAGGTGACCTCTGGTGAACATACAAGGCCCATGTCCACAACAATATTGAGGGATATGCTCCACATAAGCAACATAAGCAAAAGTCACTGAGAGCAACGTGTTCTGGGATATGTACCCAAAGGCAACGATGAGTAGGACGTGCTGGAGGGATACATTCCTGAACCGGACACTCACCATGCTTTGGAACATGATTCCTATGTACATCAGACAGGGACCCTCACTAGCACTCTTCATAAGATACCTCGATGGGTGGATGGGGAACAGACATGTACACCAGGGATCACTGCAGTGGCTGTACTGCACACAGGTGCAGGAAACAAATGGCTCTGCTGTTCACAGGCACAGGACACTAACCTAGGGAGGTGCCGCCAGTAAAAACACTGTAGTTGGGCTTATAAATGGACTTGGCCAGACAGCATAGTACCTAACTATGAACCAATGAAGCTATTACATGTCCTTTGTGCATGGATAATTGAGTAGTTCTTCCATCTCAATTAGCTATCATGCTGTTACACTGTCTGGTGACTACAAGCCATATGCATACTGTTATTGTGTATTGTACATTCCAATAGACATACCTTATGTTTGCATAATATAACAGTAATGCTGTGTAAAACATTTGACATATCTACCTACAATACTGTACATTTCACATTTTTGAAACAATATCCCATAATGCAAAGCATAATTGCACAGCAGGACCACCTTAGGCATGTTATTCTCATTATACGCCCATACATATGCCTACTGTTACAGTATATCAACATATACCAACCCCTGTTATGGCACGTACTTGATGGACAAACCCTACCACCGACAGCGGCTGGAGTGGAATTGTTATGTTTAAAGCCCTTATGTAGCATCCCTTGTGGTGTATGAGGTGTTTACCTTGTGGCCCACAGCAGTATACACAATTTCTACAAGCATTAATATGCTCAACAAGACATCACTACATAATACCTTTTCCCACTGTATGCATTGTGTACACTTTCATTAATACAGAACAGGCACTACATACACTAACACACTGAGTGTTCTACATACCTTCTTAGTGGTCCGAGTTTACGATAATATCTGTGTTACTCCTTTCCTGTTTAAACGGTTCTATGGTATGAGCATACGGTTTGAATGTATGGCAAGCCATCATTTTATAGGTAAATACCTGTAACATGTGGTATCCTGCCACCAATTGGTGTTCCGGAGTAAATTGTTAAATGCATATCAGCTGTGCAGCTACTCCACTGGCCAATTACATGGCAACAGTGGGATATAATTGAATACTCCACTTGGGCGTTGTCCTTTTGCCCTACCTTCGAGGGAGACAGTCTGGATGTGTTTTATTGTGATGAATTGCAACTGCTATATGGAGAGGCACAGATATTTTGAATTCATGTCCCCCATGGATTGTGTGTGATGGCTAGAGTATGCAGTTCTACATGTGAGTGTAGCTGTTATCTCAACCATCTGATACGAGACTATTGCAAACAAAACCTGTACCATCGGCGTCTGTTTCATTGTACAACAGCAACGATTTCACATGGCGCCATTACAAGTGTGTCTCTCACAAGGTATGTTAACACTTCTGCAGATGTCATTGAGTGAGTGGATGTTTGTGATGTTATTACAGTCTGTATTGCAATTGTTTCGGGTGTGGGGGAGATGTAGGTGGGTGTACATAGTAGATAAATGTTTGTGGGGACTGCATTTATACATATTCCATATGTGTGTGGGGGCTCCTACCCTAATTGAAGACCTATAATTTAGTAGACTAATACTATGGTTATTGCAGGCTTATTCATTAAGCTATTGTTAATTGGTTCCTATATAGCATGCAGGTGATGTTGATCCTTCAATCCATCTGGAAATACATCGATATGTAATGAAATGTTGCTACATGAAAGCTGTCTCGTTTATTTCTGTCACAGATATTTGCACTCATTGCAGTTATGTTGGTGACTGAACCTCTTTGGCTTGGGTTGCCACCTTTTCAAATGGCCATAGTGGGACATTTGCAGGACACACGTCAGGGTTTAGAGGCCGACACATACCCACTGTCAGTACAAAGGATAGAACTTACTTTTGTCCTAAATAAAACCTTATTCTTGTAGCACTTTAGTTGCTTATTATGTTTCTTGTAACATTTACATATTTTAGATACAGGAATAACTATTTAATGCAAATATTACATAATATATGGGACATAATTATGTCCTACAATCTCAGGACATTTGCCCTTTTTAATATTTTTTGTCAGGGCACAACTGCCCAAAGAGGGACTGTCCCTCTCAAAGTGGGACAGGTGGTAACTGTATGCCTAAGGCCGGCTATGACCACACCTACTGTAATAATCTACCTCCAAGTTAGCACGAACAGACACATGATGCAAACACACACACACACACACACACACACACACACACACACACACAGACACACACACATTACAGTCCCACAGAAACACACACTGCACTCTCAACACACATTTACACACACTACAGCAATCAGAAACACTCTTAAACACAGTACCTACCTGGACCACAGCACCAGCAGCAATAACTAAATGTCCCTTAACATTGTGATAATACTACTCACGGTTCTAGTGTTCCAGTACTGTGGTCTTTAAGCCTTGTGATTACACGTGTTAGTATGTAAAGCATTTGGTAGTTGGCAGTATCCTATTTATTTGTACCTCCATGGTTGTGTACATGTCGTTAACCTGTCTATATATTTGCAGATATATGTATATCCGTATATATCGACATACATCTCTCTATCACCCTTTCTATCCCTATTATATATATATATATATATATATATATATATATATATATATATATATATATATATATAGACAGAGAGAGAGAGTGAACACACTTTTCGTTGGGTACATGGCGGTGTATACTGTTTCCTGAACTCCGCCCTTTTGTGTTTTAACCTGTCACAATACACACCTGCCGTTGGTACATCTCGGGTAGCTTAGTGGTAGGTGATTGTGTACATGGTTGCGTGTTCTACTCCTGGCAGTGGTCGTTTTACCTCTCAGAACAGGCACTATTAGTACAAGGGTGAATAATGCAGGTTTCACCTGTTCTGGACATCTTTGACCATGATCTGCACGGAATTCAGCAAAGCTTAGACCTGTTTTGCGCATATCCGTGTAGTCATGTTTAAACGACGCTTACCATCACTTGCCGCCACATAAACCCACTAACATGTGCTTAAACATGCTCTAATGAACTGCATCCAACATCCATTATTCGTACCATCGGGATTACGTAACGGACCTTGCAGGACCTGGAACCGGGAACATGCACAACACAGTCAGTGGCTTTGCCACTTGGTCATCTGGGATTTGTACAAGTGTTATGGTGTTTTGTATGTGGACTGTACTATGGCTGTTCTCCATACTGCAATCAAATGTGTAACTCAGTTAGTTTACATATGGATGATACCTATTAATGGAATGTCCAAGTGATGTTTAATGGATGTGCTCCAGCATTGGGAATCTATGTCACAGTGAGCCACACACTGTAATGTGCTACACCTTGACACAACTATAACTGGAGAATGCTGGGGTGGCAGATACCTGTCATGGGTACTCCCCATGATTTGGCACTACATCCCTGATTACATTATATGGAGGCCCTCATTAACACACTGGGGAATCCATGCAGAGTAGGTGGGGAACAGTGGTTACACACATGGATCCCACAACTGGCTCTGCTCTACAGAGGGACAGTTAGTTAATCGATGGGGTGGTGACAGCAGACACATTTTGCCAAGGCTGATGAATGGCCTCTGACAATCGAGCATGTACCTACCGATGTACCTAGGAACCTATACATACAGTATCAACATATGCTGTTAGCTTCGTTTATTGTTCAGGTGTTGACTTTCCTTCTTCCAATAGCTGTTGTGTGTGCAATAGTTGAGGGCTGCCTATGTAGGATTCACACAGTAGGCCACCTATACATTACAATTTACAGGTGGTCGTGTGTGTGTGTGTGTGCCATCCATTTTATTGTGTGTGAAGGTGGAGCAGTGTGTTAGTCCATAGGGGCCTACACTGTCAGTGTATGTGCTATACGTTTCCTCTTTGCCAAGGCATGGGCATATTGGGCATGCCTCCGTCTACCTACTGGGGCTGGCACAGGGTGTTCGTGGTCTGAATCCCTCTGTGCCTGTGAAGGCCTTGGCAATTGCAGTGGGCTGTGAGGGCCTTCACCATTATGTCCCTGCTGCAGCTGTTTCCGCAGGATCATATTATGTAGCATGGCACATACTATAAAGATGTGGGCACATGTGCCTGGAGAGTACTGCAAGGCTCCACCAGATATGTCCAAGCAACGGAACCATGATTTCAGCATCCCAAACACACACTCTATGATGATTCTGGTTTGTGCGTGTGCCTCATTATGGCGTTCTTGCATGGGTGTGTGTGAATTTCTGATGGGAGTCATCATCTAAGGCTCCAGTGCATAGCCAGCATCCCCCACAAAGTGGCCATATGGGATGTCCCCCCCTGACAAATACCTGATACAGCTGTGAGGCATGCCAGATGTGGGAGTCATGGTAGCTTCCAGGGCTGCCAGCACACACATCCGTGATAATGCCCTGGGCATTTCACACGACCTGGCAGTTGATGGAGTGGTATCCCTTGCGGTTTATGTAGCGCCTACCATGCTCACCAGGTGGTGACTTGATATGTATGTGCGTGCAGTCTATTGCACCCAGTACCTCCGGGTAGTGTGCCACATGGTGGAAGAGACGCATATTGCTGGCCAACTCCTCCTGAGTTCGGGGGAAGTATATATGCTCATTGGCATGTGGTAACATGGCATCCAGGAACTGGTGGAGTACCCTGGATGCTGATGCCTTTGAGATCCCCATGATATCTCCAGTTGGCCTTTGAAAGGTACCTGTGGCTAGTATTCTCAAGCTTACACATACCTTCATGTCCACTGGGATGGGTTCCCCTCTGTTGTTTCTGGATCTCAGGCGTGGCCGGCACAGCTCAACTATTTGCTGTATGATGTCCCTGTCCACCCTGTAATGCTCTACTATCTCCAGATCATGTAGCCCCTAGTAGGTTATCCTTGGTCTAAACACTCTTCTCCTCCTACGTGGCCTGAGGTGGTTGTCAGCATCATCCTCCACAGCACCTTCAATCTCCAACACATGGTGATGAATCACAGCTATGGCAGCTCCCAACAAGTACATTGTAAAAGTTCCCCGTCTGTTTACACCGATGGTGCAGTGTTTGGGAATACACAAGTGTGTGTGAGGTGCCTTTACACTTTGTACTATTGTGCTTTGAACACTGATGATGTCATGGGGTGTGTATGTACAATCGGAGCTGCAGGGTATCTTATGTGTTTTACCATAGGTACTGCTATTGTCGTGCCTTTGGTGTTGAATTACATTTAGCTGCCATGGATTACCTCTTGCTTTTGCCTTAACTTTTCTTAATGATTCCCCTCCCATTGTCTGGCATGCATCCAGCAGCCTGCTTTCTTGTTTTTACTTTCCCGAACCAGGATTGTCTTGCGAAATGTGTTCTATAGCCGATCTACTGCAGGCTTGCTTTGCTCTGCGGTTACAGTTCTCTTTTCTTTGCAATCTGACACCTCCCCTATCCTGTTCTGCAGGTTGCTGCTAGCAGCCTTGTTAGCTGCCATCAATGGCCCACTGTGAGTTAATAGGTGTTAATTGCAAAGTTGTACTCCAATTACCCTACTGCGGCATTTCCTTATTGTCTTCCCCTAAACTTCCTTTTTGAGCTGTGGTGCGTGGCGCGTGCGTCCACTTACCGGGTTTCAGGCACGTTTTCATCCACGTACACATGCACTTTCAGGCACCATGTGTGCTCTCAGCTAAACATCCACACCCCTGTCCTACAGCTTTGCTTAGCAATGGGAAGCCCAGATTTACATTGCTCCAATGTGCTTACAGCTGCTGTGGCACACCCCACTGCTGATGTCATGTATTCCTCCAGACCACTCCTCGGTGTTGTAGCGCTGCTCCATATGGTACATCCTTAGGCTGGCAGGACATTTGCGATTCACTATTCCTTGCCTCATTTGCATGGCATTGACTACTAATTCATAGTTACTGCGCCAAACACTGTCACAGACCCTTAGCAACCCTTGCAGCTTGATTGTGGTGTAGCATGCATACCATTGACTATTATAGTGAAATCATGATTTGTGTTACATTGCAATTTTATTTCATTTGTATATATTTTCCTTGTGTTCCCGTTAGCGCACACATGCCCTGGGGGTGTACTTTGCATTACTGTGGCCATGACATTAAATGTTATTTTTTATGTGTTGTGCATCTTTTCTTATGCCGTTGGCTGTATATTTAGCCATTGGCATATGTTAACTTTGTAATACATGAGTCTGGTCCACTTTCATGGCTCCGATGTTCTGTTTGGCAAAATGTAAACCATTTTTTTTTTGGTTTACAATTTTGTAGGCTTATGCTACGCCTATGCCACTTCATGAATCACTATGTACCTTCATTTGCATGCTGCAGTACTGCACATGGGGTGATTAGCATACCTGAGCCAAGAGCTGCGCAGATCTGGCATACGCTGGTAGTGCACGTGGAATTGGATCGTACCTGAATCGCTCTGCAGCCATATTTGACAATATACTGCCTACGCTATGCTTGGCCTGATGCAAGCTTCATGAATCCCGGTGATAGTTTATTACACTGTTATAACCATTACTTGAAAGTTCATAATCAATAATCAGTTTAGTAGTTACCTCTTTTCAGTACCAAATCATTTTTTGCTTTTGAATTCAGACTCTCAGTTTCATATTCCTACTATTGTATTTATGCAATAAAACATTAAACACTGACATGTTTGTTTCCACTTTAACAGGCTTGTTCTTTCCTCATTAGCTGTGCATCTTTGGTAGAAGTTTGGTATATTGAAGAAGAATTCACCAAGATTTACTCAGATGAGGGGATGTAGCTCAGTGGTCGAGGGTTCCTTACATTAGACCGACAGCTCGGAAGATCGACACTCAAAACACTGAAGCCAGAAGAATGAAACCTCAAAAACACGAAAGTTCACATGCCCGACACACCACAATCCCGACACTTAACAAAACAAAAAGTTCACTGTTACACACAACACACACACAACACAAGCACACCAACAATCTAAAAACCTACACTACACCTTACACAAAACTATCTATGCACTAACCTTAACCCAAACCCTAACCCTAAGGTCTGTAACTATCGCACACTCACCTTACCCGCTCCCTAACCTTAAGGTCCCTAACTATCGCATACTCACCTTACCTGCACCCTAACCCTAAGTCCCTCACTATCTCACACTTACCTTACCCGCACCCTAACCCTAAGTCCCTCACTATCGTACACTAACCTTACCTGCATCCTAACCCTATGTCCCTCACTATCGCACACTAACCTTACCCGCACCCTAACCCTAAGTCCCTCGCTATCGTACACTTATCTTACTCACACCCTAACCCTAAGTCCCTCACTATCGCACACTTACCGGGTCGCACTCACAAGTTACCCCTGTCGGTGTTTTCACTGTTGGGATTACGACTTGTCAGTCATCTGCTTCGTCGTTCTTCTGGCGTCATTGTTTTGCGTGTTGATGTTCCATGCTGTCGGTCTAACGTAGGGAACCCGCGGTCGAACATGTGCTTTGCATGAATGAGGTCCAGCATCTCCGCAGTAATTAGGGGTGAAAGTACAGAGTTTAGTTCTGACCTCTGGTTAATGACTAAACTTAAAATGGCCATTCAGAGCATTTAACCTAATATACAACTATGAAACTATGAAAAACAACTCTGTAAAAAAATGTTGTTTCAATGACAAACAACCCTTTTACACCAAGGTTGTCACAACTGGAAAACATCCTTTAACTCCAGAATGTGGTGATCTCAGAGTTAGTTATTGAAAACAAAGTTTTCAGAAGGTAAGGCACCTGCATGCAAGGAATGTACATATGTTTGTTCCTCACAGAAAACACTGCTTTTAGTTGTAAATAAGTATTTCATCAGGTAGTACTGATTTCAGTGAGTTCAGTCTGATGACAGAAATGCCTTGTCTTCTAAAGCTATATATACAATTTCATGGACTAATTTTTGTCATAGATTTACATTTGTTATTCTCTGTCTAAATTTGTATGTTTTTATTATTTTGTTCTTGACTGCTTCACCATAAGATACCATCAGATACCATCAGACACCATCAGCTTAATATGTGACAGCCTGTGGCTGTTTTTGAACACATTGCAGTGTTTATTACATCATATTAATTGGAATTTGTAAAAGAATATTAAAAAGCTTTCATGCTGGATGTGGTGTGCAAGACTGTGGTGACTGCTGAGACAGATGGCAAGTATGGGGTTTAAAAATGACATAAAAACGGGGGAAACAATGTATTGAGTGAATGTATTTAGTACCAGCTGTGTAAACCTTGGTTCTAGATGATTGTCACTGTTGAAATGACACCCCGATCTCATGTGCAAAAATGGGAAAAAGGGGTTGTGGATAGAAGGATGGATGAACACATATCTTTGTTATCCAGTTAAGAACAAAGCTTAACCTAGCACAGTATACATAACCACATTCTTCTGCCAATGGCACTTCAAATTTATTACCCTCCAGTCTGAGATAGGCAGGTATTGATGGAACAGATAATTAAATGTATGTTGCTGACTGTGGAGAAGTAACTTGAAGGTGTGTGTAATATCTTGCATAATTCTCATTTAATGGTATTAGTACACAAAAATGCTAGACTTCATTGCAAACCTCCCTAGGGCTTTGTCACTGGTTTGTATGATTTAAACTCCCCCATTCTGTCTGATAGTGTCTGCTAAGGTGCAATATTCCAGATGCATACCACTTCTAGCCATTTTCTTCATTTTAACCGAATTGCATGCACCGTTACTTTATGTTTTACTACCCTTAACTATACAAAATATATCTAAAAAATACCTAAGACCACAGCTTCCTTCAAGTACAACTTCATCTTCTCTAATGTCACTGGCTACTGTACCTGTATGCAGGTCTCTATTCTTATTGGTTTTAAGAAGCTGCTGAGGTAATATTTGACTCTGTACCCAAAGCGCAATTAACTGTGTGATTGCTAGTGGGTATATTCTCCTCAAAGCTGAGTTAACAAGTGACAGAGGATCTCATTGCATTTATGGAAGTGTACTCTTGCAATTTAAGCATGGTTTGAGGCTACATTCATTCCTACGGTGATGTTCAGTTTAACCCATTCCATTATTATTTCACATACCTGATACAATCCCTTCATGTAATAACAAGTACTAGTGAGACAAGTGGAGTTTTCCAATATTTTCATGTACTGGTCTTCTGTTGAACTGGTGTGAGTAATGAGTAATACTGCTATTCTGCAGAGGCATGTTTCACTTCCTTGCTACTGGTTGAGTTATCAAGATGCATTGCTTCACTGAGTGTTCAGTAACTGAAGAGTACTAAGTTGTATCATTGTACTTTCACTGGCATTTTAATCACCATTAAATGCTGCTGGCTAACTAGTGCTCCTGTTTGGATCCACTGAGGCCTAAGTGGCAGATGCTGAAGACTTCAAAATGCTCTAAGCTTCAGACGTCCTTGCATAGGTAATAAATGGGAAAAAAAAAACAATCATCACCATACCAATGTACTTAGAAGACACTTGGAGTTGTATTTAGAAGGGTCTGATGAACAACATGACTGTTAATTTGAATAATGTGTCTTCTAAGTATACTGATATGATGAGACTTTTTTTTTTTTATTTCAAAACTACTTCAAGGCTTTACTGGGAATGTTTACAGAGCGATTAAAAGGACATTGCACACATTCATTCTATTTCTTATCAGATGTCATGGTACCATTAAATTAGCTTGAGTGTATGTTTTTTGTGTTGAGTCAATTTTATTATTTATAATTAAAGAGATCTGTCACCTTTCAATTATGGAAAATAATGTAGTTGAGCAGCAAAGTCCATCTGGGTAAAGTACTCCTTTTCAGGAGAAGCCTTGAGTAAAAAATCCACAAAAAGAAACAGTATCCAAACTATTACATAAATGTTTACAATTCCAAACATTTAACAAGTTAATATTTGCTTTAGTAAGTATTAAACTAATGAAATGCTAAAAAAAACTTTAAAACTCAAAGTCATCATAGCAGTATTCTAAATAATTTTTCTGGTTATGTTACAGGATCTACAGCAAAAGCATTGGGTTAGATTGACAAATGGCTTCCGAATGGTACACTTGAGTTTGATGTAGAATAATATATCACCCTGTTAGAAAAATGTGTATTTAAATATATGAGAAATGCTAGTTTAAAAGCAAAGTAGTATATAATGCATTTTATTCTATTAATCATATAACAGTACAGATTAATTCATGTGTAAATGTAAGTAGTTTCGAAACTGCAGTGTGGCTTGAAGCAAAGCTGATCCTTAACCCTGGCAGAATGCTAGCTTAGGAAGTTTTAATGTTTATGCTTTTCACAAGTGATTATCTGCTGGGTCAGGAAATTAAATGTGTGAAATAATGAAATCTTCTGCTCTTTCCTGTTGGAATGATTTGGCCTTGTATATGTGTTACTGAGATAGCACGCAGCTGTGTGAGAAAATGTAACAGAGAACAAAGACGTGTATTAAAAGACTGAAGCTGCTATTGTATTCAAACTGATATGAAACCTTGAAGAAGTAATTTTACAGAAAGACATTATGTCTGACCAGCTGGATAGCAAGGCCGTATTGTATCTGGAGGAAAAGTTTTTTTTTTAAATATACAGCATCAACAGTTTTTATGAATAAAGGACTGTAAGCTAAAATGATGTAGATGCCCTGTGACATATCACGTCAGTAAGGTGGGCATAGCTTAAATGTTAAACCTATATAAAATTGTGTGCTTCCTGTTTCATGTCAGACAAAATTCTGTACTTGTACGTTTTTTGCCTCCTGGTGTACACTAGTAAACTTTTGAATCTGAACCTCCTGTGTATTGAATTCTTAATTTTATTTAACAGTTTGGTCCTTCGAGCCAGAATTCCCTTGGTAAGCCGCAGATCAGAGCATATCAGTGGTCGAATACTGCGCAGGAGAAGTTACCAAAATGGTTCTTCTTGAGTGAAAAGTCCTCCGACTGAATTGTCGTGTGTAAAGAGGCTGGCCACTTTCTGATCTGTGGCCGAAAAGCGGAACATGGACAGTTCAATACCGGAGGCTCAGGTAGGAAGAATTTGCCTTTTTTCTCTTTTAGATCAGGGACTAGGTTATAGTATATTATTGTCAAGATTTGTTTTGCAGATCAGGGACAAAAGGAAGTACTGTATATTTGGTCATAGATCAGGGTAACAGAATAAGGTAGGCAGTTATTCTAGATAAACTGTGAACAGGAACTGAGAACTTGATATCATGTGATAAAAAAGGGTTACATAACATTTTCTTTGACATGGGTAATCAGTGCACTAAAACCTTGCGAGATCCGCCCCTAACCAAAGACGCAAAATACATGCAATTACAACATTCTGATAACGTTAGGTATTATATGAAATGGGTTAGTAAATAAGAATTTGATGGTAAACTGGATAAAACTTCACTAGTTAAACTCCTTAAACAGCTTAAATCTGATGCGGGAGGTCAGGCAAAAAAGCAACGCCAATTAGGTATTCCTCAGGCACACAGGTGGATTGAGGAAGCAAATCGTAGAGAGCAGAAGCTGAAAAATTCAAAAACATTATTTCTAGACAAAGAGGATAATAACTTGGTAATAGCGACAGCTCCTCCTCCCTTGCCCCCTCCCTTACCCTTTTCAGGATATGAAGCGAGTGGACAGGCTGGTCCGCCTCCACGTTATCCTGAAGTTTCAGCAAGACCACAACCATTTGTTAGAGATCCTATTGAAACTAGGTCCCAAACACGTAAAACACATAGGGACACAGAATCATACCAAATAGAGAGAAATCTACAGGATGAGAGTGAGGAAGAAATATGCCCACTTATAGAAGTTCCAAATCCTCAGGCAGGACAGGAAGGGCAGGACCCAACACTCTTAGTATATAGACCATGGACACCGGAAGATATCCGGAAGGCTACTGAGGGAATCCCCCATCTGAAAGTTAATTTTACGAAATTTTTAGAAGATTTACAAGGCATGAGGTTGAGTTACCACTTGAATGGGGAAGAAGTAGAAAAAGTAGTAAGACAAATTATAGGTCCAGATTGGCACATGATTTGTGGCACCTGGAATCCTCGTAATGCAGAGCTTAGACCACTCCCACATAGTGACGCAGAGTTAGACAACAGAGTGAAAGGTCTGACAGACCGAATCTCTGAGAAATGGAAACCTAGAGCAGACTGGACTTGCATTAATCAATGCATACAACAGGTAAATGAGACAATAGATGGGTACTATGCTAGATTATTAGAATGTTTTAATAATCATAGCAGTATGTCGGTTCCTGAGAACCAAACAAATGATTCCCCTTATGAACAACAATTAAAAAATGCATTTTTGAAAGGTTGCATTGCACCTATTAGTAGCTTCATTACGAAGCATATGATAGGCCATCGAACAGGAAGGCTACAAGCCTTACTCGAATACGCTAGACATGCTGAAAGACATTTTAATAGTAAAAAGAAAAAGAAGGCGCAAGTCTTCACTGCTGAAGACGGAGCTGAAGTATTTGTATTACAGTCAGGTAAAAAGGGCAAGAAGAATGCCCAGGGAAACAAACAGTCTGACAAATGATCAGAAGATTTTGAAGAGAGGAAAAAGAGAGGTAAATGCTTCAAGTGCGGGAAAAAGGGACATCTAGCAAAGGATTGTAGGCAAAACAAAAAGGTAATCACATAAGATAAGGGAGATGAGGACTGACTATATGATAGTGAAGATACATCATGTGAAAGTCAGAAATCATCAAGAAAAGTTACTAAACAGAAAACAAATGTAAATGTGATAGAAGGAGTAGAGGAAGTGCAAGTAGATATGGAGGATGAAGAAAGTGAAATTTTGGACTTAGCATTATTGAGCCTAGAGCTCTACTTAGCAGATATGAAACCGGAAGTTACACTTCTGGTAGAGGGAAGGGAAGTCAAATTCCTGTGTGACTCAGGAGTGTCACGGACTTTGATACACCCCTCCAAGTTACCAGAACATTCAGAATCACCTGATTATATACTAGTAAAAGCCGCAAATGGATAGCTATGCAGGGAACCGCTTTGCCATGATATAGCAATAACTGACCCTGTTTCAGGTATGACCCAGAGAAGTAAAATTGTTGTTTCTGCAAAGTGTCCAGTAAACCTATTGGGCAGGGACCTTACGCAGATATTTGGCATAGCAGTAGTTCCAACTGTACAAGGTATGGAGGCACAGAGACAGATGGATACCTTTGTAGTGCGACCGGAGGGTGAAACCTTTTACTGGTACAGCCAGGACCTAGTCACGACTGGTCCAGGGGCAGTAACTAAGGAACTGATGAATGTAGCCATCAGTAAAGCCCCCTCCCTTGGCACTGATCGACAGCATTTGTTACACTGTACTCTATACTACTGTACTACACCAGGACCTGATAGAGAGTATGAGCAAGAATTGTTTAGAAATCATGCAACTAGATTGGTTTTGCGTACTTTGTACTGGGATACTGAGGGGAACAGTGTAGTTAGCTGTTCGTTACCTCTAGAATTCCTTGCATTGTATAGATCAAATCGGTTACCACATGTCAGCTTGACAAAGAACTAAAGTGTCAAATGGGCAAACTTAGGAGAAAAAGTAACAAGATGGGAGAAACAGACTGATTTAGAACTATCAGAACAAGGGATACAAAAACAAAAACTGAATTGATTGACACAGACACATCCAGCTGTACACTTCCAATCTAGCGAGGACAGCTGATTAGCGTTCTTATTAGAAGAAGAAGAAAAGGCTTTATGTGAAATTCCAACAACTCTTTGGTCAACAGGCAAGTCAGATGTAGGACTTATTCGAACAGCAGGACCAGTTACAATTACCCCAAAGTCAGCTTTTAGACCACAGAAAAGGCAATACCCTTTGAGAAAGGATGCAGAAATAGGAATTAAACCTATAATAGCAGCATTACTCAAAGAAGGAGTACTGGTAGAATCTCCTGATTCACCATGTAATACACCCCTATTTCCTGTTAAAAAAGCAAATGGGGAATGGCAGATGGTACAAGATTTACAAGCTGTAAATAATGCAGTAATACCTAGAGCACCTACAGTGCCAGAACCACATACTTTGTTAAACGATTTAGAACCACAACAGAAGTATTTCTCTGTGGTAGATATTAGCAATGCTTTCTTTTCAATACCTATACATCCTGATAGTCAACATTGGTTTGCATTTACATTTCAGGGTAAAAGGTATACGTATACTCGACTACCACAGGGATATTGTGAGAGTCCAACAATATTTGCACAAGAGATGGCTAGCAACCTGGCAGGGTTTACCCCACCGGGAGGTAGTCAAATTCTACTTTACGTAGATGATATCTTGCTAGCAGCCCCCACCCAGCAACAGTGCAGGGAGGATACTGTAGCATTATTGAAATTTTTAGCAACACAAGGACACAAAGTAAACAAAAGTAAGTTACAACTTTGGAGAAAACAAGTTAGATACTTGGGATATGTAATATCCAATGAAGGTAGAATACTAGATGAGGAAAGAAAAACAGCAATTTTGCAAGCACCCAAACCAACAACCAAGAAAGAAATTATGTCTTTCTTGGGTACAACTAATTTTTGTTGGAGTTGGATACCAAATTATGCTTTGGAATCTGCTCCACTGACTGACTTGATATATAAGACACCAATGGCAGCACAAGATATCTTACAATGGACACCCGAAGCAGAAACGGCTTTCTGCAGGTTGAAGCAGTTGATAGCTTCTTCATTAGTTTTAGGACTTCCAAATTATCACAAACATTTTTTTCAGACCGTAGATTTAAGCAAGGATATATGACGTCAGTATTGATGCAACAACATGGGGACAAGCAATGCCCCATAGCCTACTATTCATCACAGTTAGACCCAGTGGCACGATCTTTGCCTCACTGTGTACAAGCAGTAGTTGCAGCCACAATGGCAGTACAGGCTTCAGCCTCAGTGGTGTTATTCCACCCTCTCACATTGAGAGTGCCTCATGCAGTTGCAATAATTTTACTGCAAGAGAAAGTGGCATACCTTTCTCCTGCTAGACATCTTTCATGTATGACTATACTGCTGAGCCAACCTCATATGACAATTGAACGATGTACGACATTGAATCCATCAACATTACTTCCAACTCCTGTGGAGGGCACACCACACAGCTGCCTGCAGGAAATTGAACAGTTAGCTTTACCTAGACAAGATCTTACAGATATGCCCTTGGATAATGCCGAGGTAACATATTACGTGGACGGCTCATGCAGAAGGGGTCCTACAGGAAAGAATCTGGTAGGGTATGCAGTAGTTACAGACACTGAAATTTTAGAAGCTCAATCCTTACCACACAACTTATCTGCACAAGCAACAGAATTGATAGCTTTGATGAGGGCATGTACTTTAGCAAAAAAATAACTGTGTGAACATATATACTGATAGTCAGTATGCTTTTTCTACAGTACATGTATTTGCACAACAATGGAAAAATAGAGGAATGATAACATCCAGTGGAAAACCTATTAATCATGCGCAATTTATTTTGGAGTTATTAGAATCTTTTCAGTTACCTACCAAAGTAGCTATTTGTAAATGTGTAGCTCATACAAAACAACAGGGTAAGATTTCGAAAGGCAATGCATGAGCTGATGCAGCTGCAAAGCAAGCAGCCTCAGACTCAGAAGATTTACTTTTAAATGAGAAATTACAACCCTCTGAGATTTTAGATTTAGACATGTTAAAAACAATGCAGATGCTTATTACAAAATCAGAAAAACAAAAATGGGTAAAACGAGGTGCAATTCTTGAGAATGGACTGTACATTTCCAAAGAAAGAAAACCGATATTGCAGTCTAATTTATTTAGATATGCAGCTTTGTTGAGCCATGGGCAGTGCCATGTCTCAACAGGGGGGATGGTACAGTTAGTAAACCGAATATTTCAAACATACGGATACACAAACTACACAAAAACAATTTTGTGCAGCTTGTCATACTTGTAACAAGCACCATGCACAAGGAGCATTTAAAACCAAGCAAGGAAGTTTTCCTATACCACCATACCCATTCCATACTATTTGTATGGATTTCATAGAATTGAATAAATGTTAAGGGAAAAAGTTTTGTTTAGTTATTGTAGACATGTTTTCTAAATGGGTAGAAGCTTTTCCAACCAAAAACCCGGATGCAGCAACAGTGGCGAAAGCCCTGATAAAAGAAGTAATCCCTAGATTTGGCATTCTGGAAAGGATTTATAGTGACAATGGCACACATTTTGTAAATCAGACAATCCACCAGCTTGGGAGATTTTTTGGTATCTCCTTAAAGAACCATTGTGCTTACCACCCACAGTCAGCAGGACTGGTGGAAAGGTACAATGGTACCCTAAAAAATAAGCTTAGGAAACTAGTTGAGGAAACCCAAAAGAATTGGATATACTGTCTGCCTTTAACACTGCAGAGTATGAGAACAGTTCCAAATGTAAAGGGTTTGACTCCCTTTGAAATGGTTTTTGGGAGAGCATATTATGTGCCTCAGTGGAAAGCTCTCATGCCTGCAGAGCAAGAGGCTGACAGTTCATTAGCTAGTTATATGAGGAAACTGTTAACAAATAAATCTGTTTTGCAGTTTAACTCTTTTTCAGATAAGGAACAGACCAGACCGGTGGAAGCAGTCTTGGCTCCTGGGACATACGTTTGGGTGAAAGTGCTGAAAAGAAAGAATTGGGCGAGTCCAAAGTGGGAGGGACTGTACCAGGTTCTTTTGGCAACGCCTACTGCAGTTAGAGTGGCCGAGAGGACGTCCTGGGTTCATTTGACGCATTGTAAACCGGTAAAGAACTTTCAACTTGATAAAAACTTTGTGACTGATACACAACTAGACCGAGATGGCCAAAAACAAAGCGAATAGAAATTTAGATCAACCCCAGAGATGTTGCATAATCATTTTGTTGAGTGTACATTTATTGGCTGTAATTGTGACAATTTTCCTTTTGTTGTGGTTTATCCTACACACAACCACACAAGTGAAAGTGGGAAGGCGTGATGAAACGTCTATAGACTGGCATCCAAATTTTAACACATACCTAGCCATGAAACATGTATATGCAGAGACTATGAACATTTCAAATTGCTGGGTTTGTACAGCCATACCAACAGCATATGGAGGACTGATAATGTCTGCTGTCCCTTTGGGGATAAATGAAACTTGGGTGAATTTACTTTTCGATACAGGAACTGTGAGATCACAGGACAAAATAGCTTTATTTTTACCTGTCACACAAAAAGGAGTTGTATGTTTCTATAAAAATGATACCCTCCAGGTGGGCTGGAGCAATTGTAATATAACCATATCTTACCGATGTTATATTAAGAATGGTAATGGCAATACTTTTTGCAATACTAATTATGACTCGTATTTGAATGCATTGAAAACAACTATGAATGACATTCAAAAAAATCCAGTTTTGTTTAAACAATTGTCAGTTATAGATCAGAAAATGTTTCATGCAGGGCTGATGCGTATTAGTACTAAAGTAGAAAACTGTTATTTTATTTGTGGGAAAAAGGCATATAAATGGTTACCTGAGAATTGGTCCGGCAGTTGTTTTTTGGGTTGCTTGGTTCCGGCAATAAGACATACTGCAGAATTACCTTTGGGTAAGATACAAAACGTAACCGAAAACCCAAAGGTCCAGTTAAAAAACCTGTGAATCCAGTTGGAAAGATCAAAGCTGGCTGGAAAGACCACAACTCAGTAAAAGACAAAAGTGAATTGACTCATATGGACTTGAGTGACAGTGTTATATCCTGGGCAGGAATATTCCCAGCCTATGGAGCAGTCAAATCGATCTGGGAGCTGAGGAAGTTGTTGAAACTTCTTTAAGTAATGAGTAATGCAACTTTTTCTGCCCTAGAACTGGTGACTGATGAACTGAATGCAATGAGAACTGTTGTGCTACAAAATCGGATGGCTCTTGACTTCACCCTAGCGGCGAGAGGTGGTACGTGCGTGCTTATCAAAGAAGAATGCTGTGCTTATATTCCTGACAATCGTCATGAGATTAATAACCACCTAGAGGTAATTCAGCAAGTATCAGCCATGACTGAACCAGGCCCAAACCCACTGATGGACATTTTCCAGAATCTATTTTGGAGGTGGGGTTCCATTCTAATGAATATTCTGATTGATATACTCCTAATAGGAGCATGTGTTTGCTGTGGAATTCCCTGCATGAAAAGATTAATCAAAGATTTTATTGATGTATCTGTTACTGAAACTTTTTACCAAGATATCGAGATTGAAAGATTGATCTCAGATGACGCTTTTTCTGAAGTATAGATTGAATGACTCACCTAGCTGAAAATCCTAAGTGGAAAAGGCTAGGAGATGAAATGACACTATGCATACTTCAAAATAGAATAAAAAGTATTAATAGGGGGGGAAATGTTAGAAAAATGTGTATTTGAATATATGAGAAATGCTAGTTTAAAAGCAAAGTAGTATATAATGCATTTTATTCTATTAATCATATAACAGTACAGATTAATTCATGTGTAAATGTAAGTAGTTTCGAAACTGCAGTGTGGCTAGAAGCAAAGCTGATCCTTGACCCTGGCAGAATGCTAGCTTAGCAAGTTTAAATGTTTATGCTTTTCACAAGTGATTATCTGCTGGGTCAGGAAATTAAATGTGTGAAATAATGAAATCTTCTGCTCTTTCCTGTTGGAATGATTTGGCCTTGTATATGTGTAACTGAGATAGCACGCAGCTGTGTGAGAAAGTGTAACAGAGAACAAAGACGTGTATTAAAAGACTGAAGCTGCTATTGTATTCAAACTGATATGAAACCTTGAAGAAGTAACTTTACAGAAAGACATTATGTCTGACCAGCTGGATAGCAAGGCCGTATTGTATCTGGAGGAAAAGTTATTTTTTAAATAAATATAATAAAGGACTGTAAGCTAAAGTGATGTAGATGCCCTGTGACATATCACATCAGTAACGTGGGCATAGCATAAATGTTAAACCTATATAAAATTGTGTGCTTCCTGTTTCATGTCAGACAAAATTCTGTACTTGTACATTTTTTGCCTCCTGGTGTACATTAGTAAACTTTTGAATCTGAACCTCCTGTGTATTGAATTCTTAATTTTATTTAACACACCCGAAGGTCATTAACCCAACCAGCACAATGACATCCATGGCCCAGACTGGTATCTGTATTTTGAAATTCATAGCACAGTAGTGTTTAAGCCCACTATTGAATTCAGATCAGCCTTTTGAGTTATTCATTTCTTAACCATTATGTAACTAAATGTAGGATAACAACTGCACATCTACACTATCACCTCCTGCCACTTACGTCTGAAGTTTCTTTCTCAAATTTGTATTTATTTATTTATTTCATAAAGCATATAAGCAAGTGTGCCTCCCCTGTATCAGTCAGCACTGCTGTAACTATGTGCCTGTCAAGGCATCAGGGATCCATCAGTAATATGATGTCTGGTGTTCTCTAATGACACTGTTAGGTACGCATCAGCATATACTGAAGTCTGCACTTACCATCTTCCCCACCCCTTCTTGTGCACTATCCTGCATTAAACTACAGCCTATGCTGTACAGTCAAGCACAGTATGTATGACGCATATACTACCCTGCAATTCAGGCAGCATGCAAATGACCTATATATGAATGTGGCTTCATAATTCATTTGATTACATATTGCTCATCTGAGCATTTCTGCAGAGTATGGTAGTGAGGTTGCTTGCTATGTTGTGCTGTGAAATAGAGGATGCATTGCACAGGACAATTATCATTAGCTATCCTGATGTCTGATAATTATTATTTAAACCCTATTACCTGCAGAAACCAGTGAAATAAGTGCTTCCTTCCAAGCCATAGTAGATTCTGTCACTCAAAAACATTATTGTTCATGAGCCAGGTGCATGGACGGCCTACCACATCTTCATAACTGTATCAGCTTCCTTACATTTGCAGTTCATTAGTCTCTAGTAATATCATATTCTCCTTGACAGAGAAAAAAACTGAGGACACTGTTTGACCTTATATCTGTGTGCGCATGTACGTGTGTGTGTGTGTGTGTGTGTGTGTGTGTGTGTGTGTGTGTGTGTGTGTGTGTGTGTGTGTGTGTGTGTGTGTGTGTATACACACATATATATATATATATATATATATATATATATATATATATATGTATATATATGTATATACATATATCTAGCATATATATATATATATATATATATATATATATATATATATATATATAAAGGAGAGTACTTAATATAATTGAAAATTCATCATCTCGAACATGTTTAACGTGCAGAACTGATCGAAACTCATTTGATCGCTTCTGTCAGTGTTAAGACTGTACAAGATAGTGTGCATTTGGAATCAGGGATTTTGCTGTTTCCCACTGTACAGCAATCTTGGAGTTGGTATATATAATTAGGGGAGGGGGTGTGGGGTACAAGGGAGATTGCCCCCCTACAAAAATCATAAGTGATTTGGCTTTCTATCTTTCAGGATCGATCCTTAGCCATTTGAGACTTGTGTACTTCAATGCTTAGAAGTACACCCACATAAAGGGAGCGAGAGAGAAAGAGAGAGAGAGAGAGAGAGAGAGAGGTTCACATACACAGAGGGCAAGATATATTATACATATATATATATATATATATATATATATATATATAGACAGAGAGGGTGAGGAAGACAGCTTTTGACTGTATGTGGTATATACTTCTGTTAGAATGCCTTGTACTATATGATTTTTATATAAAGTATATGCAGTTTTATAAATTCTGAAGTTCTTTCACCATTTCACTACTGTTGTTACAAAGTGGGATACTGAAAGAGTATAAGCTTAGAGATGTATATAGGCTACAAATAAATGTCCTGTGTTTTAGATTCTTCATTTTGTGTTGGACTGCTCATGTACAACACATTGCTGTCATGTAACTAGACATTTTCAAAAAGATTTGCTATCATTGTTAAGTGCTGCATAAAGCATTTAAAGTTGCAACCACATAGCAATTACACATGCTGACATAAATGCTTTCCATTAAGTCATAACTGCTTTGCACCAAGCTGTAGTAATAGACCTGTCACATGTGATAACATGATCGGTTTCCATTAAGCTGTTGTAATAAAACTGTCATGCTGTTTGCTGTGGCTCTTTTTCAAGTGTTTTAGTTGCAATTCAATATAATTTATAAATTCTTACTTTTTTACTACAGAATATGCTGCTTGTTGCATTTCTGAAACAGGTTAAAATTTTAACTTCTCTTATAGAGCAATAACACTTTTTAATCAAGGGCACTAAATTATTATTATTAAAAAAAACAAAGTAGAAAGCAATAACTTCATCTATGATTTCAGGTAAAATCAGTTTTAATTGCTTAGCAGTGTTTGAGACAGCATTTCTGAAAGCAATTTAAATTATCAAGACCAAATTCTGTATATTGTTTCCCACCAACATAAAATGCAAAGCAAGCATGTTTCAACAATGACAATACTGTAATACATAAGTAACACAGCAGTACGTCATACAAATCTAGGTCAGAAAAAGGTTATATTAAAGAATCTGTTTAGCAGTACAATACACAGGACTTCAGCAATTACAGAACTTTGCCTTAAACCTATATGCAAAACATTGCCTCAAATTATATTTATAGTCATGCAAGATATTGGCAATCATATAAAATAAAGTAAAATATTTATTTCTGTTTCTTTGGAAGGTAATGCATTTTTTCTTTACTCATGAAGTACTTTAATTCTAGCAGCTAGACTGACATATTTCATCAATGTCTGAGAACCATTTGAAATGAAGGAAAGGACAGTAGCAGTTTGTAGGGCAAACAGTTTTGTTTACCCTGCCAGTCTTCTCTTTTTGCCTTGAGAAGATTTCTATATACATTTGGTCTACCACCTATTTCCATTATTTTGCATGCATCTCTTTGTTCCTGTCAGCTGACAACCAGCAATTGTGTTGTTATTGGTTGGCAGTGAGCAGTATTTGTTCAAAATATTGTTTGTTTAGTGGCTATTAAGTACAGGTAGGGAGAATGAGAGAGAGACGGGGAGATTAATTCAGGGATTTGGCTCCTTAAGCAAACAAAAAGTGTACCTTGTCATTGTCGTCTGCTGGGTTTTTCTTCATGGAGCTAATCATTTCTTCCCTAAATTAATTTAATGTTCATAGGTCCATAGGTGTGTACTAGGCTAATGGCCCTGAAGCCTTTACAAGCCTAGCCCATAGAAATGCCTTGGCATTGTGCCACCAGATGTTAGTTCCCAGTGCCTCTATCAAGTAGAGCCACTAGAGTGATCCCCGGGGTGAACTTTCTATTTCCCATCCACTCATCAAGAATTCTCTTGAAGAGGGCCAGTGAGGCACTCTGCTTGACATGTATGGGAAGTCTTTTCCAGAGCATGGGCAGTCTCTGGGTTATGAACCTGTCCCTCCAGCATGTTCTGTTGATTATGGTAATGAGGTTGAAGTCTCTGGAGCATGTGGGGCAGAGGGATTGGGAATTCTTTAGATGTAGCATTTCTAACAGAGCTGGGTCAGACATGGTTTTGTTGTTTTCTTGATGGTTGAATATACAGGTACAAGCGTTATCCATAATCCCCTTGGTTTGGTGTAGATTCAATGTAGGGTGTGTTATCATTTCCCTACTATATTAAAAAACAAAGGAAAGAAAATAAGTTTTACTGGCAGAAACTGTAGTAATATATTGTTGTTTATTGCAGCCATTTATTTATTACCTGAGTCATCATTACTCTTTCATCACGTCAGACATCAGGCACCCTACTGACCAATACAAAAGATGGCAGTTATCTCATTTGGTTAAATTTTTTTGCATTTGACAGGATTTTGCAGATGACTGCAATGTGCTAATGCAACATTTTGTTGCCATTCTTTCACCATTTTTTTTCTTCAGCAACATGAAGCAAATGACTAAACTTTTAGAATGTTTCATATTTACTGTCAATTGCCGCAGAACCTCATTGATTAGTTTTTAGGTTCAGATAGTCGAATTAAAAACAAAATTGATATTAATATGGTCTATGTGGAGCAGATTTTGAATGTTTTTGTGTTCCTTGTCATTCTTTTCTCCTGCATTCTTATCTCTTGATTGTCCAGATTTTTGCAGACTGTCCAATTTTTGTCTCATATTATCGGTCTTTTCCACATATAGTTTGTGAATTTCTGGCAAGCCATTGAGTACTGAAGTCACTAAATAATGACAGACATTTGAATTTAGATTTCATATCCTTCAGAAAATGTACACCAACATAAAGGCTGTCATTCCAGCAACTTTCTAAATTTAAAAGAGCAATTATTAAAATCTGTCCCTAATTTTGAATTACTGCCCCCCCCCCCCCAGTTTCAAGTGCTATTTCTAACATCATGAAATTGAACATAAGTGAGGTGTCAGTTGCCAAAATGTGTTTATAAAGGTAATTCATAGTAATCTGCCTCCTGATGTCACACAGTTGATAGCAAATATGTACTTTTAGCATGGGATTTGCTTGCTAATGTAAAATACTGTGCAGGCTTGACATTTCATTAGATAGATAACATTTGTTCAGTTACAATCTGCAGAATATGTGCATATATAGGTTTTGTTAGTAACTGGACGGGTAAAACTATTAACTTTGATACTTACAATAAGTGCATTTATTACAAGATAGACCAAATTCATGTATTGATAGTTCATGGTGGGAAAATGATTTGAGCATTATTGCCCAGTTGTTGTACTACAGGACTGGAGATTTTGCTGTGCTATAGCTCTTATTACAAAATGCTAGGATGTCCTGGTAGGCTATAGTGCATCCATTAGTTTGGTGCCATGCTATCAACCCCAACATTTGTTAACCATAGGGTGGCCCAAACTACCTCTCAGCTTGGCATTTCTGTAATCAAGTACTGGGACTTTAATGACAAAGAAGCTGTCTGGTTTTCACATGATGAGATTCATCTTCCTATATGTGGTCTTAATATATGTAATATTAGAATTTTGCTATTTTTAAAGAATTTTAAGATTATGAGTGTGTCTTTTTTAACAAAAAATATATATCTTGTTTAGTTACCAGTAAAAGCATTGGTTATTTTGTTTGCTATTGTTTTATATATGTTTATATATGTTTCAACTTAAATAATAAAACATTAATTCAGAAGTAAAAGGTGCATACCGTATGGAGAATTCTTATGAACAGAAAAGTGGGGGGCAAGCTGTTTTCATCCCGGTAGGTGTTTTTGTATGATCCCCCTATTTTCTTTACCCCCTTCTCTTTTCTGGTCAAAATCAAGACCTGATATTGTCAGAGAATTGGCAATGGTGCTCCGTTTGACAATGGTTAGTTTGTTGGTGGAGCAGGAGGGATATGCAACTCAACTGCAAGAAGAGGTGCAACCAGTAGGACGTCCTGTTGTACCACCCAGGAAACTGACCCTGTGAATAAACGAGGAGTAACGTGTGCAATATATGGTTACTATTTTGGAAAACTCTAAGTTTAAGCATTATAAGATGTGGTATTTTGATAAATGACAATTTTCAGTGATGTATTCTAAGTGTCATTTTCAAATAAACCAAATAGTCACAATGGTAAGGAGGAGTTTTGTGTTTCATGGGGAGCAGAAATAAGAAAAGAGCAGTTTGTAAGGCAAACATTTTTGTCTTCACCCAAGCCTATGTTATTCCATTGTGAGGGTCTCTATTTAAACTTGGTTCATAAGCTGTTTCTCGTCTTTCAGTGGCAGCTTGGTGCTTCCCATCCCCATTATTCCTTGCTGATCACTATGCAGTCTCACTTTTCTTTCCACTCTACTCTCTGCTGGGTGAATACAAGAGCTGATGTAGCAGAGATTTTTTAATAGTGCTACATTTGACAGTGGCCAGTTTACTAAGGGGGTGGTATGGTATGCCACTCAGTTGCAAAAACTTGTCTACCCAGTAGGATTTTCCATTACGCCACGTGGGTATTCAGCCTATCAATACATGAAGAATAATATGTGAAAATGTATATAGTTAATGGTCTGGAAAATTCTGAGCTGACACAGTAAAAGATTTTGTATTTCAATAAATTCAAATGTCCATAATGTATGTCAAGTACTAATTTTCAAATAAAATAAATGGTCACAATAAAAAGGAAGAGTTTTGTCTTTCTTGGACAGCAGGGCTAAGGTAAACATTTTTAGTTGCTATCTTGATAGAAATGGATTGGGTAAATGTGATATGTTCAAATCACTGACTGTGATGGTGCTACTGAAAAACATCCGGAAATGTCCAAAGCAGCTACAGATCTGGTAAGTAGTCTTTCAGTATGATAGCACTGTCTATGGTTTTATTTTTTACAACACGTAGCAAAGTAATTTATGAAACAAATTATTTTTTTATGTTTCAAGAAATAGTGCATCAGATTAGTTAAGCCATGGGACAGTATAATTAGCAATCTGGGTGTGAATCCTATAAAATCTCATTAATATACTGCATGACCTCCCTCTAACCTTGAGCTCCCTAGCTTCCTCTAAAATGAAACAATGATATGTTAGTGGACCATTCCTAGTTACTAACATTCAATAAGTGAATAAACCCAGGAGCTTTTGGTAGTACATAAAAAAAAAGTTTTACAAAAGTTACTGTTTCCAACAGTACAGGTAAACATCATCTCACAAATATAATGTGAAGGATCTCATCTAATATCTGCTTCTATAGTTTGTTCATAATGCACAAGATGAAGGGTAGCATTCATCAAATACTATATCAGCAACATCATGAGCAGTAATGCTTGCTGGTAGGCTATCTGTAAACAAGAAACTACACTTTCTTGTGTTTTTTTTATTCCTGAGAAAACAATGGGGTGAATTCAGTAGTAAAGCCTATATGATTTTTTTTGTGTACGTATTGTGGCACAAACATGTTGTTTAGTGGTGTGCAAGCATACGCAAACAAGGAAACTTCCGTGGAATGCAAATATCCTCATAAGCAGGTGAATCTTATGCAATGAGCCAGGTAGAGTGAGTCAACAAGCAGAAAGACATCTGTGTAGACATTGTGTCATTGTTCATAGTGTACGCAGAATTTTTCCATGTAGAGGAGTCTACACGGATAGAAAGGGGTGTAAAAGTCCACAAATATGGACATAACTCCCCTGAAAATGTTATATTAGGTACATTGTGGATGCCGAAAGAGGAAGGGATTATATAAAATTAATAATATATTTTTTTAATAATATCTGCATGTTTCAGTTATGCTCCACATTGTGCAAACATGCTTAACAGAGAAAAAAAGTAAAATAATATTTATAATGTATTTTTCACAAATGTACTGTAGGACCTTGTGTCAGGTCCTTACAGCAGTGAATTCATGCTGTTACCCAGCTCACACAGCTATAACCCATGTAGTTTCCAGGCTGTCAGCACTAATATGCATGCAAATGAGGTGGGTTTCTTGAACTGCTAAAAGGAGCAACTGTGTCCGCATATCCACTTTGTGTAGGCTCCTGCACAATGTTGATATTCCACTGGATGTGGATGACATCATGAGGATGTATCTTGTTACTTTCAGGATTTTTTAGTGTCCAGTGCACGTTTGTGCAGTGCACCTCATAGTTTAGTGTTTCCGTGCAAAGAGACCACCCAGGTCACAGTGATGACATAGGCAGCAAGCAATTAAAACCAAATATATGAAATACTAATAGAAAAGTAATATACTGTTGGTAAACTCTCTCATACCTGCAAATATCTAGTCATGCTTCTTTGATTACATAACAATATAAAGTCATTGTTAACAATGCCTGTATGTGAAACCTTGTATGTTTACTGTCATCTACAACTATGTTTGTTATAAACACTGTACTCAAGTCTTTTGTTAACTATGTATGTTTTATTGTGGAGCTTTTCTCCCCAGGCCTCCGCTGAAAAAGGACCTGTGTCCAGTCAGACTTTCCCGGTTATCAAATGTAAAATAAAATAAATAATATAAATAAATAAATATATTAAATGAATAATTATTACTTTTGTATAAGCTATGCTGCGCAGTGCAGTGCATAGCTTAATGTGTTCCATGAGCAGACTACTTACGTGACAGTGATGTCATAGGCATCTGTCAAGTAAAGCCGGATATATTCAATGAGTAATATATACTGTTGTATAAGCTATGCTGCACAATGTGGTGCTATACACTAAAGTAGGGCCTTTAAATCAGGTCAATTACATCCTAGGTAGATGAAGTGCATCATAATTAGCCAATCTTACATGGTGGAACAACAGAAGAACTGTATAAAGTATGCATACACCCTGCATCCTGATTTTCACTCAGTACTCTGGACAATTGCAGGAAAGAATTGGGAATTTTAGCTGGGCTAATGCTAGAGGCTCCTCCAGCTATGCTACATCTGAATGTGCTAGATGCTGAAATCAGTGCTGCTGGTACTGCTGGCAGTAGGCCTAGGCTGAGAAGGAGATGAGTGTTCAGGCCCAGGGTATCCTTCTGGGAGCTACATGAGCTGTTGATTGTAGAGTGCTACAGGGTGAACAGGGACATATTAGAAGAACTCACTGAGCTCTACCACCCTCAACTCAGAGCCAGAGCTAACAAAGGGGAACCCATCCCAGTGGAAACAAAGGTATATGTAGCCCTTAGGATACTAGCTACAGGTACTTTACAAAGACCAACTGAGGACACGATGGAGGTGTCACAGGCATCTGCATCCAGGATACTCCAACAATTCCTGGATGTTGTGCTTTCACATGCCAGTGAGCACATATCTTTTCCACTTCCCCTGAGGTGAGGGCCAGCAATATGCAACATTTCTGCTATGTAACACACTACCCTAAAGTACTGGGTGCCATAGATTGCACTCATGTATATATCAAGGCATCACCTGGTGATCAGGATACAATCTATATTAACTGCTTGGGGTATCACTCCATCAACTGCCAGGTTGTGTGCAATACTCCGGGGATTATCCTGAATGTATGTGCTGGCAACCCTTGCAGTTATAACAATTTCCATATCTGGCACACATCACAGTTGTGCCAAATATTTGCTGGGGGGATATCCCACAGAGCCATTTACTAGGGGATGCTGGCTATGCCCTGGAACTGTGGATGATGACACCCATCAGAAATGCACACACACCCGTGGAAGAATGCTCTAATAAGACTCATGCACTAACTAGGAGCATCATAGAGTGTGTATTTGGGCTTCTGAAGTACTGTTTCTAGTGCCTTAATATATTTGGTGGAGCCCTGCAGTATACTCCAGCCACATATGCACAGATATCCACATTATGTGCTATGCTACATAATCTGATCCTGCGGAAACAGCTGAAACAGGATCAGCAAAGGGAAGGGATACACAGCCCCAGACCAGTGCCTAGGTCACTACAGCCACAGTCACAGGAGGACTCAGAGGAGGGACCCCCTGCTGATGTCCCTGTAGACAGATGGCTACACTTCAGAAGATCGAATGGCTGAAATATCGTAGACCATATGGTTGAGAGCATATGATCGATATTTCAGAAGACTGATCTTCTGAAATTATAACAAAAATAAAAAAAAAACAGTTAAAGAAGACAGTAATTTAGTGGGGCAAGCCGTCTTCTTTAACTGTTTTTTTTATTTTTGTTACAATTTCAGAAGATCAATCTTCTGAAATATCAATCATATGGTCTTGACCATATGGTCTTTGATATTTCAGCCATTCAATCTTCTGAAGTGTAACCAGACAGACATAGGCATGATCAATATGCTCTAGCTTTGGCTTAGAGACAACACGTAGCACATTCACTGACAACCTAGGGACCTAGGGGCTGACACCTTACTCCTACTCACATACATAAATTAAAATCTATGCCAGGCAACTCACACATTCAGCACTGCTGCATTTGCAATGTAAGTCTGTAACATACACAGTACTCAAAAGGATTATTATGACATGTTATTGTATGTATAGACTTGATACATTATGCAAGTAACTATAGTGAGCTAGTTGGACAGAAATGACATCCACATTGGACTACAGATACCCATTCCAGTATCATGTTTCCATTTGTATGCAGTAGGCCTCATGGCTGGAATATTCATGCAGTCCTTCTGCAACAGATTACTGATACATCATTCAATGAAGATGTTAGAGAGTGGGGTTAAATGATAATCAGACTATTGTGTATCCCAGCAGAACATGTGGTGTTGTTCCCCACCCCCAACACAGCAGTGTCCTTTTTTAAAAGAGTAACTCATCAATGGTATATGAACATTTCACACAGTTTCAGAATAGTAATATATAAATTGATATTACATTGTATGTCTTGGGTAATGGAAGAATAACAATGTACATATTCATGCAGGTTAGTGGGTAATGAGCAGCTTCTGTGGCTTAAAGGGCTAAGGCAATTACCTTGCGTGATGGTATTTATGGTCCTAATCGAGAAATATCCACTTTTTTTGGATGTGAGGTATTAACACTTTGTGTTTTACAGACTGTCAGTCTGTGGGTGCTGTACTATTATTAACCTCTTTCACATATTAATTACATAAGACAACTTTAGAAAATCTTAGCCAATTTGAGTGAAGTGCAGCAGTGCAGAAACAAGGGCAGATGTCATATTGTGTAACACACAAAATCCAGGACTGGAGTACAGCTAGGTTTAGGCTGGAGTTAGTTTAAACTAGCCAAAAATACCACTGGACATACTCATAGACTTAGTTAAGCAAAGTGAAAATCCATTGCACCTTGCACAATTACTTGCAAAATATACATATGTCTATAAATATATACATATTTATATATATATATATATATATATATATATATATATATATATCACTATCTCTCTCTCTCTATCTATATATATATATATATATATATATATATATATATATATATATATATGTATATTTATATATAAATATAGTGCATACACATATACATCTCTGTCTCTCCCCATATATCTAGGTAACATATGTACATATCATACACACCACATATGTATATGTGTGAGTGTGTGTGTGTGTGTGTGTGTGTGTGTGTGTGTGTGTGTGTGTGTGTTATATACATATACATATATATATATATATATATATATATATATATATATATATATATGTGTGTGTCTGTGCGTGTGTGTGTGTATGTCTGTATTGTCCTACATACCCTGATTATGATGAGTAAAGCTGCACTATGACACATATATAATGTTGGTCAAAGGACTAAAAGTAAGGGCTCAACAGTAGATAATACAAGTACTTACAGCCCTCTGTGCCTGCTGGATGTCACCACACATATATGAACAAGTGAACCAGTTGTGTAATGTATAATATTGTGTACTCACACATTGACAGAGCAAATTGTTTTTGGCCACAAGCTTGCCTATCCAAATGCAAACAGACACATGTGGCCAAAATGGATACTGTTGTCATATAGCAAGGATAAAAACAGTTATCTGACTGCTAGGCTACTAGATGCAGATGACAGTAACAAGGAATGTCACTCAGCAATCCTCACACTCTGTCCAATACAGGGCTGGTTTATGTCCTCTACAAGTAGTTCACCTGCAGTCATTTATAAAACAGACTTGAGCTGTGGTGCGTGCGTTAAGTACTGTGATTTGTAGTGTATAGATAGGTAGTGATTGCAATCTCACTCCAGCCCATTTAGTATGTCTATTTGTGTATGTGTATCTCGCTACAAAAGAAACTGAATCCACCACTGACTTCCAAACTGTGATGGTTCTGCGCTTTTTTGCCCTTGCAGTTGATGCAGGCCTCCAGACTGCTGTCTTCCATAAGGCCTGCTGATGTAATTTACCATAAGACTACCTACAGCCATTTTGCTGTCAGACTTAAGCAGTGGCATGTGCATTAAGTACTGTAATCTGTAGTGTGTGAGACTAAATAGGTGGGTGTTCCACTCTTACACAAAACAAGTGTGAATCCCCCCAAGTACTGTGATCTGAAGTGTGTAAGACTAGATAGGTAAGGGTTCTAAGCTCATTGCAGGCAACTTGGGGGGTGTTGTGTAGTGTTCTGCAAATATAAATTGGTAGTGCTACTCTTCTCACTGTAGTCAAGTTGGTGTGTGTGGATGTTAGTCAGAGCATTTTACATCAGTCTATGGGATCACAGGATCATTGGAATTTACTAGGCTAATGGCACTAGGGCCCTTACAATCCTAGGCAAGTTCTTATCCTTATTTACACAATCAGCACCTGTTGCCCCTCTCCAAGAGGGACACAGACATAACTCTTGTGGTGAAATTATGGTCACTCATCCAATCGTACAGATTGCAACTGCACACGGCCATTGAGGTGCTCTGTTTGACGTTAAGTGAGAGTCTATTCCAAAGGTTTGTTAAACTCTGGTAAACAGATTTCTCCCTCCAGCAGGTTTTATTAATGTCATATATCAGGTTAAAGTCTTTACAGTGAGTAACCCATGTACCATTTGACTTATGGATATGCAGCATTTCCAATAAAGCAGGGTCAGAAATTGTCTCGTATGCAAGGCAAAGATCACCTCTGAGTAGTCTGTATGACACAGACTAGAGTTACAGTGATTTCGCAAAATCCATATGGGACAGATGCTGAAGACTTGAACTTCCCTTGTGAGGAACCTTTGTAGTCTCTGCAATTGCTGCTGGTGCTTGGAAAGGTACATAATAAAGGGGTGATTCCACTCAATTATTGGCCTGATGAGGGAAGAGTACATGGAGGTTATAACTACTTTTTTGGGAAACAATGCCCTCACTTATAAAATGAGTAAGATATAAAGCCCTTCTTACCACTGTGAAGACATGGTGATCTAAAGTAAGGTAGCTGTAAACCTGCATGCCTAGGTCTCTCATCCCTGAGTATATACTTTAGGTGTTTTTGTTGATGTGGTACTTAGCGGGAACATTACTGTTACTGAAATGAATGATAATACATTTATTTGCATGGAGTTTAAGGGCATGACTTTGGCAACAATCATTTGTTCATATAAGACCCTCTTGTAGGATGTTGACATAATTTGGAGAGTCTATGACCGCCCCCAGTTTTCAGGCATCAGCAAACCTTGTCAGCCACAGACATTTACTTTATGCTTGTACTTCAGATAAATGGATTCCAGACAGTAGAGGACCCAGAAATGAACCCTGTGGAACACCACTGGCTACAGCTCTGCTAATGGAGGTGGAGTCTCCTATTTTGACTATATGAGTTCTATCAGTGAGCCAGTTAGTGAACCCTCTAATGATATAAGGGTTTATGCCTAGTTGGTTGAGTTTGTCAATGATGCCTGAGTGGGGAGTAGTGTCAAATGGCTTGTCTAAGTCCAGGTGGTTGTATGCACAGATGTTCCCTTATCCAGGTCCATGGTGACTGCCTCATAGATGTCCACCATGTTTAACAGGCATGATATCCCTTTCACATATCCAAACTGTATAGGGTCAAGTGTTTGTAGATTACCTATATCTTTATTGATAAGGTCCATGACGATTTTCCCCATGGTCTTGTGGCTAGTCAGGCAAATAGGACTATAGTTCCTATGGTTAGTGGATGCACCACGTCTGCACAAGGAAATAACAGTGGCCATTTTCTGATCAGCTAGGATGCAGAGAGTGGTTACACTATGATTTCAAAGGGTTCCCAATGGTACGTTGGTTCATAGTTGTTTACTATGCTAACAACCACAAGGGCCTTTTTAAGCCTAGCCATGCATCCCAAATCTCTGATAAGCTCTTATACCCTTGCTAAGTGTAATCATGGGCCTAGGAGATGAACTATTTACAGGTTACCTGTGTCCATTAGAGACATAGGTGCCAAACCAGGTATGAATTTCTAGTTTCCTATCCAGTTGTCCAAGTTGCACTTGAATTGGGTTAGGGAGGAACTCTGCTTCACATGAATGGGGAGCCAGTTCCATAGATGGGGTAGTCTCTGTGATACGCACCTATCTCTCCATAAGGTCCTATTTATATCACAGGCAAGGTTTAAGTCTTTAGAATGGGTCATTCTGATGGTGTTTGTTATGTGGATATGTAGGAGGTCCATCAGAAAGGGGTCTGAAAATGCACTGTATGCCACACATTGATCTCCTCTCAAAAGACTCTAGGAGATAGAATGCAGGGATAGGGCCTAGAGGCAGTCTGCATAGGACATTTTACTTATGCCATGTATTCTTTTAGTGAAGAACCTCTGTGGCCATTCCAATTGTTGGATATGCCTGGTTAGGTACATACCAAAGGGGGCATTGTACCCAATGATAGGTCTGATGAATGCCAAATACAGTGTAACAATGACTTCCTTGGACATAGATGCCATAACTTTGTTTATAAGTTGCACAACATAGAATGATTTCCTCACCACTGTAGACAAGTGGTAGTCAAAGGCTAGATTATTATCTGTGTGTGTCCCTAAATCCCTGACTGCTGGGTCAACCCTAAGGGGTGTGTTGTCAATATGATAGTTACCAGGGATGAATGACTTCCCAAAGGATTATGCATTTCTTGGCATTTAGTTTTAGTCTATGGCTCTGACACCAGTTGTTCGTCTGTGGCAGCCTCTCCTGGAGAACATTTGTGTCAGTGTGAGATTCAATAACACCTCCTAATTTGTAGTCATCTGCAAATTTAGTCAGCCAGACACCACTGACATTGGCCTTGACCTCTGAGAAGTAAATGCCAAAAAGGAACAGTCCAAGGACTGATCTCTGAGAGACTCCCCTTGTGATTGGCCTCTTTTTAGAGGTGGACTCCCCAGTTCTAACTTCCTGGGTCTTGTCTGTGACCCATTTGGCTATCCACTGGGTGACATATGTTTTTGTACCTAACCTCTTGTGTTTGTCAACAATGCCTGAGTGGAATATTGTGTTAAATGCCTTGGCCAGGCAAGGTAGGCAGTGTGAACAATTTTGCCCTCATCCATTGCTTCAGTGACCTTCTCAAAGAAGTCCACCAGTTTGAGTAGGCATGATCTGCCCTTGACAAAACCAAACTGGGTTGGGTCCACTGTCTGGTGGTTTACTATATCTCTATTGATCATCTCCATGATCATTCTTCCCATGGCTTTACATATAAGACTTGTGAGGCTTATGGGTCTGTAGTTTCCAGGGTCTGTAGATGACCCACCTTTGTGCAGAGGGATGACTGTTGCCATTCTCCATTCATGAGGCACAAAGCCTGTTTGGAGGCTACAGTTAAATAGTAATTCCAGAGGCCCTGATAGGTCATGTTTCATTCTATTTAGAAGGCATCCTGGCATATTGTCCATGCTCATTGATGCAGTGCTCTTGGTGTTGGCGACAGCATTACGGATTTGGTCTCTAGTGATAGTAGGGGCAGTTATATTTGATGATATAATGGTGTTACTAATCCATGTTGGATCCTATGTAGGATGCAGATGGACAGGGGCGTTGGGTGCTGATTTGTCTAAACATGGGCTAAACTCTTGGCTAGGCTCATAAGGGCCTCAAGGCCAATAGCCTAGTAACCTCCTATGATCCTATGATCCAGCCTAGGATGCTAGCAGCTTCAATAGCTGCCGCATTTTTCTCCTTAGAAAGGCCATTTGCAACCTGCTCTTTAGAGATACAAGGTATGGAATAGGTTATATCGATGTCATAGGATACGTGTGGTGGGGACAGGGGAGTGAAGTTATCACAGAAACTGTCAGCCAACAGGTTAGCTATATCTACAGGCTCATTATATGTGATATCATTAACTACAAATTTGGCAACAATATGGGCCTTTCCTCTTAGGTTATACATGTAACTACACAATGCCTTGTGGTTGTCCTTTGTGGAGTACTCTAATTTTGTCCCATACTTTGTTTTGCAGGACTTCACAACACTTATTTGCTTGTTTAAGCTGAGGAGGGGCTGCTTCCATTTTAGGGGGTTCCCTCCCTCCTACTATTACACAGCAATTTCTACCTCTTATTGTAAAGCCTGCTAATGGCAGTTGTCCACCAAGCAGGTTTGCAGTGCCATGAAGAGCTTGTTTTGCTCTTGTCAGGTACAGCTGAGTCAATGTAGTTGTACATGTGTTTGTATAAAGCATTGGTCTAGAGCTCAGCATAGTTGCCTGTTCCATCTTAGGGGGGAGGTGGAGTGGAGCTATTTATACCATCCCATAGGAGGATATAATCTGCTTTGGTGATGTTTATTTATTTGCTGCAAGGGGGGTCAGGTGTGATACTTGCCTTCAATGAGATCAATTTGTGGTCAGATCTCACCAGGGAGGACTTCACAGTGGGGGTGCTACAGTGGTCACCCATATTGGTAAGCACCCGATCCAGTACATTGGCTACCCTTGTGGGGATGTCAACCCACTGGTCCAGGGCATTGTAGTTAAGGAAAGTCGACCAACCTTTGAGCAAGTGAGTTTGAGCACGAGTAATCTACCCAGTCAGTGGGTTGTTAAAGTCACCCAAAACCATGTTGTTTTGATGTACCTTGATAGACTCAGGTAGATCCCAATAAGCACAGTGGGTGGCCTGATTCATGGAGGTGTTCCTGTAGCTGGCAATGACTTCATTAGGTGCCCTACAAGCAGTCAATAGCACCTGCAATTTCTCCAGGGAATCATACTGTTTAACCAATCTGGATGTGTATCTATCCATAATGAATATTTATACACCACCTCCATTACTTTGCATGTTTTTAAGTTTGAGGTCTGAATGTGTAGAAGGATGTGTAGCCTGGTATGGCTGTGGTGCTCTCCACAGCCTTGAACTAGGTGTCTGTGATGGCACAAATGTCTGCATCTGCCAAGGTTGGGACAGCTTCAAGTGAGTGAACAGCATAACAATGTTGTTGGTAGATGAGGTTTTCTCATTGGATATTTTGTCCTTGAGACACCACCTAAAAGTGCAATATGGAGATGGAAACAGCATTGTCCAGTAGCCAAAATCCCAGAAGTGACAGATGAAGACAATTTCTGGCAAAGCATCGAGGTCTATCCCAGGCTGACAGATAGTGGATCCCCTTACAATGACACCACACGGTAAGGCAATGATTGAAGTCAATCATTTTCTGTTTGTATTGAGCCATCATCCTAGGTAAAGGTAAAATGCAGCTGAAGGCCAAGGGCATACCTGTCTGAGTCACATAGTCCATGAGCTCAGTCATGTCTCAGCATACAGTCCACAGAGGTATGTCTCAAGTCATACACACCAACAGGAACTGTGATGTAGTCATAACAGTACCTGATGTAGACAGACTTGAGTGCATGTGTGATATGCCATATCCTGGCACCTCACAGACAGCTGACCATGACCTTTCCCTTATGTAGCCTGATGAGAGGGCCATCAATGTGTCTCATGATGTAATCACCTATGACTAATAAGTTTGAGTTTGTGTTTTGCCTTAGGTGTTTGACTGGTGAGACAGTGGTGCATGAGCTATTATGTGTACTGTGTTTTGCAGAGGTATGATTATGTGTAGCGAGCTTGCGTTTAGGTTTCTGAAGTGTCTGGTGTTTAAATATGTGTCTGGTAAGGCCCTCTGCACATGTAGGTATGTGGGATGTGGGTTTGGGTGGAGTAGAAAGTGAGGTGTGCATGTTGGAAACCCACTCATTGTCATATGTACTGACTGGTGTGTCAGAGAGCATGTATTTAAGGTTTCTAATACAGTCACATCTCTCACACATTGTGTTTGTGTAGAATAGCAGTAGAGGGTTGGGGACGCTTTCCACATCTCATCAGCAGTTAGTGATAATGCTATTATCAATAGATTCTTGCTTGTTTATTCATCGCAACAGGCCATGGTTAGACAGTGGCCTGACATATGCTTAAATGTAACATGTTATCACCTTTATGTTGTCATCCAAAGGTAAAACAATACCTGACAGTGTGGCATAACATGGTAGATTAAGTATGATGCTTAGCAGGCAAGCGGCACTTGCATTAACCATAATCCTGTTATTAGGCAGGGGCGCAATAACATACCTACAAATGTGGCAATGTACAACTCCAGCAAAGTTAGGGTCATGCTGCTACACCCTTGTGGTTGACAGCCTCTAACACACTGTCTGCAGGAAATCTTTGCAGTGAAGATGTCGATGTCTATGCATGCACAGAAAACTTGCACAACTTTGCAGTCATTACTTTGGCCTTACATATCACACATCCATATCACTCAGGTGTCCACCATTAGGCTATTGAAGGGCAGGCTGCATCAATTGCTGTGAAACTATCACCTAACATGGATCACTGCTTCTGTGGAGCTTGCTAAAGCAACATTGGACATCTACGTCACCTGACATTGAACATTATATTTTGACACAGCACCTGTGCTCCTAATCACCATGAGGTCAGTACCGTAGTCAAATCCTACGAGCCTCGGAACACAAGGCATAATAAATGCAAAAGCCAAATTATTGCTCTGGTTGCTAATCAAGGCATCTACCTAAAGGCTATGTTGAGCCTACAGAGCCTTGCATCATGTGGGACAAGTGTGTGGATCAATACACAGGCTGTGGGCTGCTTCTTATCTTGAGCTTGGTGCTAACATTTTGCTTCTGGTGAGAGAAAAAGAATAGGAGCTTTGTATCCCAGCATAGTGTGGCTGTGGTGAGACAAGCGGTAGTAGTAGACAGGCACCCACAATTCGGGTGACTGCACTCTTCTCAGCTTTCTTCACAAGGTAATTGTTAGTTTTTAGTAAGCACTGCTTGATTAGTGTCTAACTGCTGAATAACTGTGTATATACTCCATCCTTACCTTTACAGGGTGTACATATTAGTTTCTCCTCCATTGTTTGGCTGTGCTCTGTACAGACTCAGACACATTGGGTGACAATTTTCTTATTGTCTAATGGACACAGGAAAACTGTAGATGGTTCATCTTCCATGCCTCGTCTTGTAGATGTCTCAGTTCCTAAAACCCTGCTTACACTATCAAGGGTATCAGACCTTGTCAGAGTTTAGGGAAGCATGGTTAGGCTGAAAGAATCACTTGTTTTTGTTAGCCTGTTATAGACATATGAACCTATGGAGCCATGCACCTATACTGTTTTACCTTTCGGAAGACATTTTTCTTCTGTCTTGACATTCAGTTCTGTGTTCTGATGTTGATGGGTTTATTGTAGATATGTACCCATAGGTGTGTCCTACACAATCCTGAAAGTGAAACTTAAACAGTTCCATGAGACAGCTTTCATTGTGTGACTACACAGCCATTACAACAGCATCCAACGTAACGTCCACAAAATAATGTGGTTTACTCATTACAAATGGCAGAGTCTAATATCTGTAACTGAGTAGTACAAGTAGCATGTCAAAGGCAACAATGGATGCAATACATATTAAATACATATTAATTTAGATAGTCACCCTGTGCATCACACACATAGCTTCGTTTCTCTGCATCCATGAGAAGAATAAAAGGGATGTGGCACAGGTATCATCACTTGCACATGGTGTTGTCTGGGGGTGCAGAAGGCCAAGGCTGACCCAATAGGTTGGCAAGCACGTGTGTGTGTCAGGAAGGGAAGCAGGCAAGATGGACCATGTCAATGTGGTGTGTGTGTGTCTGTAGGTGACCTGAATGTGACAGTGGTGTGTGTGTCTGTGTGGAACACAGCCAAGATCAGTACTAGCCCTGCATGTCTGTATGATGGACAGCTTTGAGCCATGCAAGGTAGAAATGACAGTTCATTGTCTCTGCCCCTAAACATGAGAACTGGCTCTGCCAGGAGTTGCACTGGCACCTCCATGCCCAAGGTCAGATGCTAGGCTACTACCTGATGGTGACTGCTGTCTGCTGGGACTGTGTCCTCCACAGGAATGCCCAGGACCATGAGCCCATGGTTTGCAATGTCTTGGTGTGGACAGCACACTCCCCTCTGGAGCACTAGATGTACTGCCACTACAGTAATGTGATTGTGCATGGCCTCGTGGACTCTCAGCAGATGTAGTTCCTGACCTACATCTATGAATCTCATGCTCACCTCCAACAAGACATTCCATCACAGACAATGTGCATTCCAAGGCAGATAGTGTGTGATCTGTCTCAGCCAAATGTTTTTCCACTGCATCATTCAACCGATCCAATGTATCAGCAATGAGGTGGAGGCAGTCATGGATGTCAAACTGTGCTCCATCCATAACCTTAAGCATTCTTCTGGAGTTCCTTTCAGAATGTTCCTGTGCCTCCATTTTGGCCCTAAACATATGCCAAGTGACACGTGATGAGACACCTGCAACAGGTGGTGGAGTGAAAGCAGGCCTACTATGACCAACCCTATTAATCCACCTGTGCTGAACCTGACCGACTGTTTGGCAATGGCCAGTGTCAATAGTCAATGCAATCACAGTAGCCACACTTCCCTAGTCAATGCCCCCACCCTCCGATTGTCCAATATCTGTGGTCTCAGTGGACTGGGTATGCGAAGGCATACTAGCTGTGTACGCTAAGAATGAAGCCAGACAAGGGATGTAAACCTCTGTGACAGATTCAGCCCCCTGAAACCCCTAGCTGTGCCTCAATTTGGCCACCATCATCATCAGAGTTTGAAGAGACATCAGGTTTATGTAGGAGACAGAGACCAACCCCCCTGGTCACCTGTGATACAAAGGGAAAAGCATCACATTAATACCTACACTACTATGCTCTGCAGTACTATGTTGCAATATATGTTAAGCTGTATACACTGCTGTCACTATTACAGACTTGTATAACCCATAATTTGATACAGTAGGATATGAGGACATTATTTTCTGACCCAAATTTGTAAGTATTTGAAAATAACAGTTCTTTGAACTAGAATCTCATGAGCAAGTCATCAATTATGTACAATGTTGACATTCTGCAGAACTCTGCACAGTTTACAGGTATTGCAGTCTGTAATATCCTGACGCTACTGTGAAATCAATCACTGTGGTCACACCTACAAGGCATAGGTATGGCCCTAAAGTGTACAGTCAGAAAATATCTATACATTTGTCAATCATGCAGACAGTACATCAATGCAGCCAGCAGGTCTGGGTTGACAGTTTAGCTAATATTTTAACTAAATCTACATCTCTGGCAAAACTGTTTTGTGATTGCCAGCAGCAGGAGCATGGCCTCTTCCTATTCCTGACAGTCCTGAAAATCATTTGAGGGAGAGCTAATGTAAACAACACCACATGTTACAGTATAACATGGGTAATACGTCCAAATATCTCCCATTTACAGTAGCTACTTTAACAGATATATGGGTCACTATCTGTGCATGAGCATAGAACTGCAGCCAACCTCCTTCCCTCCACCCCATAAAACACCTGACACCCACGTAAAACTATGTACACCCTGACATGTTAAATGCTACAATATTCCAGTGCTGATCCAACTAAGCATACCTGGACAATCCTCTTGAGGGGGAAATGGTGGTACCCACATCCATGACATATTGCGTGATGGATGCTTGAGAGCTGTCCTGTATTGCAAGGTTCTCCAGGAATTCTTCAGTGGCTGATAGAGGTTGTTCTGCTGCAGGTCCATCACCAGTGACCTAATGATCCCTGGCCAAGTCCGCTGTTTGTTTCCATGCTGAGTGGATTATGTCTGTGGCATGGTGTTGCACCTGCTCATATGTGAGATTCTGGTGACCCACAGCATTAATGTTATGGACCAGTTCGTCCCACAAGGCTTGTTGCTCTTGCCTATTGGACCTCCTTCTGGACAGCAGGACTTGATAGTGTTGTCTCAATGCCTCAATTATAAGGTAATTTTCTGTCTCAATGAAAGGTGGGTGGTATCTGGCATGCATGATAAATCCTGAAATACAAAAAAATGAGAACACATGTTAGGAAAACATATGTGGGAGTACAGTATGTACAGATACAGCAATAAAAGAAGGCTATTAGTATTCCTCACATGATTACACATCTCATATGCAACAGTGTGACAATCATACAAAGGGTGTGGAACCAACTAGGATAGTGGCAATAGTGACCTACACTTGCTTGTGCCATGACAGATACACACATATGATCAGACACCCAACATAGGAGTCCACTTGTAGTGTGCCCTATAGCAGGAACCCTCCCGTTACATATGTATAAAAAACAGTGCCAAACAAATAGGAGTGTAGTATTACAACTGATAACAAAGGAAGTATCTGGGAGACTGTACCTAGTTAACAGACAGCATTATATCCTTGCTGTACTCTACATCATCTGTAGGTGTAACACAGCTGCAGTTCAATGGCATGTCATCAATACAGTTCTAAGAAAGTATATTCAAGCATATGAATCTTGCTGGAAACAAAATGGTTACATACCTGATGGAGTACAATACTCCTCTGTTAAAAGATACAGACCTATAATTGTTGTGACAATGAGTTCACTATAGAAAGTAACACTCATACACAATGGTTCCCCTAGCTAGGAGGTTGCCTTTTTAAGATGGTTCTCCTTAGCAGGTGATTGCCTCTGAACCAATCTGTGGTTCAGGAATGCTAATTGCAGCATACACTGCTGATTTGTAGTATAATCAGCCAATCCCATGCAACTACTCAACAAGACATAAGGCCTCAATGTAGAATCCATCCCCTTTCTCATATGTTGGGGTGGAAATTACTGGGGTAAAGATACTATGTCAGCACAGAGACAACATTTGTAGCAGCTACTTATTACATACATATGTGTGTGCTACAGGCTGCAGCAGCAGGCAATAAGCATAGTCAGAGATGCTGCATAATGTGGAGGACAGCAACACTTATGAGTAACGGTGTGACCTGTGGCATCCTTGGTGTACAGCCAGAGCCTGATTGAGGGAACCCATCCTACAGAAAATTTAGGTATGTGTTTAAGGTATGTATGTTAGCCAAAGGTACCATTAGCAGAGTAAAAGGCAACAGATTTGGTGTGTCTTACAATAAGGCAGGGGGTACATTTACCATTATGTCAACCATCTGGACAACTGCCAAGTCATGTGTCATGTTATGGTTGTTATCTGGAATGTGTGTGCTGGCAACCCTTGCTTCTAGCATGACTGCCATATGTGCATGCTACTTGTGCAACTGTGGTTCTCTGTAATATCAGTTGCAAATCATTGTATGTTGCAGTCTGATATTACTGGGCCTCATTTCAATTACATACTTCAAAATCCTCTGTGAATGCATAATAATGCATGACTTGATACTCTATGCATGTTGTACTGTTGTAATAGGAAAATGTTAACTGTGGTCCTATCTGTAGCCCTTTGACTTCCATCACTGAAAGGCAGACATTCCATTTGTACTGCTTTGGGTGGATAAATAGGTGATGAGACAGTCATTCATATCAGAATTCATAATGGTGATGTACACATACATGTATTTTAAATGGTAGACACCACTGGATCTGAACCCAGGACCAAGAAATAATGTTTTCAACACATTTAACAGACTGAGCTAGTGTGTTACTGTTACACCAGGTGTATTTTAAGTGCTGCAGATGTTATTGCACACTTACATGCTGTTACATACCTCATTTACATGTATTATTATGTGTATGGCTTTATAGGGATGCATTTCTCCACCAGAGTGCCAGTTAAACTCCTATTTTTCCATTAATTCTTTTAGCAGGTGTATGTTAAATGTTGTAGATATAATTGCACAGGTACCTGCTGTGAGATACCTTACTTACATCTATTATTATGTGCATGGCTTTATAGTGATGAATTTCTATACCACAATCCTGGTTACACTCCCATTTTTCCATTAATCTTTTTGTAGATTTGCACAATGCGACATGATGCACAGCATTGTTTAAACACTCTTAATGACGTGAATATGACAAGTATTTTGTTTTGCTTAAAACACCTGTGTTAATTAACTGGCTGTGTAGCTTGGCAGGTTGATGCACTGTTCTTCAGGTGCAACGGTCCTGGGTTTGAAAAAGGGTGCAGGTGTAATTTTTGAACACGATTACTATGTTTTCAAATACGTAGATCAATATACCACTATTTAGCATAGCTTAGCAATGCTGTGTTTCACACAGCATTGTGCAAAAATCTTTAAAAAAAAAGAAAAATGGGGAGATATGACAGTGGTGAAATGGGATGCAAGCAGGGGGAAAACAGTGAAAGGCAGGTAGGTATGTGCAGGAAGGGTGTAGGAAAGACTCATAGCTATCCATAGCTATCCATTTCTTTAGTGGCAAACAACCGTGCACGTTAACAGTTTTTATTTAGCTGCACTTGGACTGTCAGCCCCAGAGAAAGGGGTGACAACAACATAAGTGCATTGTCAAGCCAATTGGACCAAATTAAGTGTGTTCAGTGGACACATGAAAAATGGAGAGCTATGTATTTGATGATATATTTTTGTGGGACAGGTGCCCATTTTTTTAAGGTGAGAGTGGAATGTTGGGGAAGGGACATAGGTATATGTGGGGCGGGTAAGTTGGGAAGGTGAGGAAGCTTTTGCAGACAGACAAGAGAGACAAGAAAGCAGACAGGGTTGGTGTGTGACAAGAGCTGGGTGAAGGCCTTGGTTGGGTAGGGTGATGTGAAATCCCAGTCTCATGGATGGCAGACATGGTAGTAGTATGACTCAAGTCCTCACCCATGGGACTGTCAGAACTACACCTTCACTGCTTCTGTGGAGGCAGGGGGTGATGCCAGCACCTGGGGCAAGGCTGCCCCACCAGGATGGACAGCATGCTCTCCATCCAGCATAGGCGTGCACCAACAGTTTAGTGCATCAGCCCACACACCATATCGCAGGTGACATAACCACCCCTCCACTTCCACTCCCAGAGGGGGGGACCATGCCCAGCCTGTGGGGGAGAACTACCCGATGGAACAGGTAGAGCAGGAGCATTAGAGGGGACACCACTAGGCTGTCCCCCAGACATGTTGGTCCCTGGTGCCTTGGCAGGTGGAGCCAAAGTAGCCTGATCACCGGGAGCCAGCCTACCTTGTCATGTTGTGGTAAATTAAATATAAACACAAAGAAAAATAAACATAACCAAAACAATTTAATTAACAACATAAGGGAAAGCAATAATGAGTAATGGAAGGAAATTGAAAAATAGCAAAATGAGGAACACAACAATAAATAATGTAAATGAAAGTTTGTTTAACAGCAAAACAATATTAAATTAGACATAAGGCCAACATTAAAGATAATTACAAATAATATGATAATATCAAATGATAATAATAAATATAATTAATAAATTAAAGAAGAGAAGGGGTGGGGTAAGAGAGAAAAAAGAATATTAGTAACTTTACAGATAATATAACTACAAAGACTACTACTACATACTTCTAGATATGTTAGATTTCACTTGTGAGAACAGTGACTGCTTATATTGTATATATGATGTTGAATGTACATAGCTCTCAACCTGTTAGCATGGGATATTATGGGCCAAGCCATACAAAATGGTGGTACAAAGACACATCGACAGGGAACATTTTTACATAGTGTGCTCATACATTAGTAGCAAGCTGTTGTGATGGCCGATTTGCCATTAAATACCATTCTGAGTAATGTCATATAACTGCAAATCAAAGGACCAGACATGATGTAGGAGCCATTACATTCTGCAAAAAACATGACAGTTGAAAGGTATGTTCATGTACACTAATTATATTAGACATCTAGACATTTCTCAGTTGGTTGCTGTGGGATTAGAACCCACAAGCAGTGACTACAGGAAGACCGACCATTTTATTTTAAAAAATAATTTTTCAGATCATCATCTCCTTTAGAACTTTTATTAATTCCTGTAGTATCAAATCATGATTTTACACACATGCATAGCTGTGTCTCTTGTCAGATTAGAAGCCACAAGCAGTGAGTACAGGAAGACAGCACTGTTTTTGAAAAAAGTAATTAACAAATCTCCTTTTAAACTTTATTGGTTAATGTTGTTTCAGATCTGGCATTTACACACATGGATAGCTGTCTAGGACTTCTGTTAACTTACCCATATACCCTGTTCATTTATTGAGTGCAATTTACATGAGCAGAACACAAGTCTGAACCTTAATCTGGGTATTGCACAGCATTTATTTCTTACATATGTTGACACCATATTTACTACTTCACTTTTATCAGTTGACTGGTGTCGGATTAGAACACACAAGCAGTGACTACAGGAATACTGAACACTTTATTTGAAAAAAATAATTATCAAAGCACCATCACCTTTTAACCTTTATTGATTAATGTTGTATGAAATCTGGCATTTACATACATGGATAGCTATCTAGGAGTTATGTTAACTTACCAGTATACCCTGTTCATTTATTAAGTGCAACCTGCAGCATATTTCAGACAATGAGCAGACCAGAACAGTGACTTGTAATCTGGGTAGACCACAACATTAACTGATGGTTGGAAGTATGCTAAACAGTAATGCATGCTTACTTGTTTTAACTTGCTTTACCATTTCAGATAGGCAATGACACATTAATAAAGATGTAAGATGTCCCAGGTAAGTCATACCTGACTGTTAAGACTGCAAAATCTGTATTTACCTTATTGTATTATTAAGTTATGCATTAAGTTATTACTTTGATTATCTTCCTATTTACCACACTTTTGTCTCATCCTGGTCAAACATGGGACTGGACATTCCAAGCCCTCTCTTCTGCAGCTGTGGTAAGAGAAGCAAACCATTATGCATACCAGTTTTGCACAGATTCAGCTTGTATAGTTATAAATTACTAGAAAACATACTTACATATCTGTGGGGTATGCCCAGCCCTAGTCTCCTGGACCCAGATGTCCATTTCCCCTCTTCCTAAGTCTTAGGTCATCATAGTGGTGATGATACTGCTCACTAGTGCGGGGGATATAAGTAGAACTAGTTACGTCTCTGGCCTGGTAGTCACCTTGTAGCAGCCAGGGTCCATGTCTGTCTACCAGGAGTCCAACAAAAACTCTTGACTCCTGCACTCCCCACTTTTGCACATGAATGGACACTCCCTCACCTACAGCAGAAGCCATATCCACAGCCAAGGTCAGACTCCAAGTAATGATGTGAAATTCTTGCCTATTAGCCTTTAAATAGGCTGCATTTCCTCCCTTGCATGTCATACTGTAATTTTGAAAAAAACGCCACATCACTTAGTATCGCACAAACTTGCACAAACCATGTTTAAATGGAGCTTAGCAACACGCAACCTGGAAAAGCTCTTTGACCATGTTTAAACACTGCTTAGCATTGGGCAGCTGTTCTAAATGTAACATTTTTTTAATTTAAACTAAACCGATGTATCAATCACCTGGCACAGTTTCTCAGCAATATATGTACAAAGTATTACTGCTCGGGACTCAAACCCAGAACCTACTACACTGTAGGTCATGACTATATAGCCACTGGGATAGTGAAGGGAACTTGTATATCTTCAAATATACTGCAAAAGTGCCTGTAAGAGTAGTGCAGCTTCACTGAGTGGATTTGCACGTTGCTAAGAATGGCAAAACTATAATTGAATACATCCAGTTTCTGTTAGCTGTCTAGCTGATGTCTACTGTATGTGAGCAAAGCTAAGCAAGTCTGAGCAACTCACTACACAATTCATACAAGCAAGTAAAAAAAATGGAATATATCTGGTTTCTATTATTAAATGTCTAGCGGATGTCTACTGCATATGTGAGGAAAGCCAAGCAAGGCTGAGCAATGCACCACACCACACAAACACATGAAAAAAAATGAAAACTGAATACATATGGTTTCTATTGTTAGATGTCTAGCGGATATCTGCCGTATATGTGAGCAAAGCTAAGCATAGCTAAGCAACATGCCGCACCACGCAAACAAGTACATAAATGTAAAAAAAAATAAAATAAAATTGCAATCTGATGAAGTAAAACATCTTGTACACCTTTTGGTCCAGGCTAACAGGTCAAAAGGTATTGTGCTGTGCTTACCAACTGTCCAGAAGTCTTCTTGACAGTCCACAATTAAGGGACAGCCTGTAAAGTCTTACATGGATTCAATATCTGTGTTACTGTGATCTCCCTCTGCAGCTCGCCATAATTAATATGTATGGCGCACTGCCGAGGAGGAACCGTGGCCATGTACATGAATACATTTCATGTAGGCTCTACAGGGAGCCTAAATGGATTTTATTGAATTCTGTAGACTGAGTGGTACATGGTCAACTAATACTGATAATCATACATTTCTCCTCATATTATACATGAATTGTGTGATCAAATGTTCAAACCATGATCATGTATAAAGTGTTCCGTGGTTAGTGGCGCAAGTGTTGGTTACAATGATGCAGTCTGCAGGAAATATAAATTAGCAGGTGTTATGACAAAAGCTTAGGGTAGTAGTTTGAGTAACTGACTAATGTGTTATTGAAGTTATATTTATTTGTTAAAGGAAATGCATTTTCTTTACCATCATGAAATGTGTGGTTGCTGCAGCTGTTCTATTTTTTTGTCTTTCATTTCTTTCAAGAACAAAAATTAACTAAAGCATTTTTCATTTGGAGTAGATGTAATGTGATGTCATCTATATCTATTTGCAAAGTGTCCTCCTGGTGACTAACAACTGTGTTACAGCTGTTCAAAATTTCAGTTACATTTGCAAAATGTCATACACAATGTCCCCAAAAGCTAGTGTTGGTGATGTTCCCATAGATCATATGCAAATGTTAGCATGCAAGCTTTATACTGAGTTGCTCCAATGACCAGATCAACTGGATGCAAGGAGCCTCTTCATATTCACCTAACAGTGCTGCTGGACCTAGACCTTGACTGATGTACAAGTCTGATGAATCTTAACTGCCTTTTTTGGGGCAATTCACATGAATGGGAAACACATGACATCCAGCCTACTTATCCACCTCACTCACAGAAATTCCCTTGTCCAGTTGTCCAGTTGTGTCCCAAGTATGCGTCTTGTAAGTCCTTACTGAAGTGCAGATAGAAGCTGACATGGATGCTACATATGCAGCGATACTATGCATAAAGATCACTGTGACAATGACTCTGGCCTGCACCATTCCCATGTAATAATCATTTTCCTCATGTATACTCTGTAGCACTGTATCCTTACCTGTCTCTCAGTGGCAGTAGTCTGGGCTTTAATTATGTCAAGGCACATCTGCTGCTAGGTAATTAAGGTCTTGCATATCTCCAGAGCAAGTTATGAGATATGTCTTCACATGGCACCCCTATGTACAGGCACAACAGTGGGTAGAGATACTTCATAAAGGTTGTTTCTTCATCCAGGATATTAGATCATGCATAAGAAATAGGTGTTGAGCTATATGATGTTCACCTTTTGTTGCAATGCCACTTCCTCATTAATCAAAGTGTGCAAGCTTACATCAATGACTATAAAGTAACCATCTGATGTAGGGTAGGGGGCCCTGCCAGAACATGTTGTGACTGTGTGCCGCTGTCCTGAAGCTATTTCATGAATATAAGAATTATGGCATCATGGTCAAAAGTTATTCTGCTCTCAGCATCAGACTGTTGTGTTGCAGGACAGCATGCAATGGTTTCTGCTGCTGACCCTATTATGAAATACATAATGTTATTGTTTATGTGACCTGTGGTAGCTATATCCATTCATTCATACATTCACCCATCCATCTAAACACAACCTATGACTGTGCATTAAACTTAGGATGCCTGCATTAACCAGGCACTGTCTATAGAGGTGGTAGTATAGCTGAAGTTGAAGGAGTACCTGATGAGGAGACAGTTCACAATTATATGTATACAGTTACCATAGCAAGTTCACCTGGTCTGAAGTTACCAATACCAACAAAATGCTAAACTTTTGCACTACCTGTGTGTGGATGCTATTAGTGTCTGAAACTTCTGCTGTCCACTTCACCTCAAGTTAATCTTGCTCCCTCATCCTCTGTATCAAAATTATTGCTCCTTCAAAAGAACAGGTACACCTCATCAGGCATTAAAGATTGGGCAGTGGAAGGCACATCATCAGTGCAAATATGGGCAAATACATTCTGCCTAGCCTTTTTCCTTGGACAGCCCACCATGTCACTAGTTCTTTTCTTACACTGTGATAACTTGTGCCCCTCTACAGCATTGGTGTCAGCCACAACTTGATTCCACTATTCCTTTGTTCATTCTGCCTGCTTTGGATCCCTCTTTTTCAAAAAGATGTTTTCCTAATGTCCTATAAGCATCCATGACAAGTGGTTTTCCTCAGTAGTAAATTGTCTCTTCTTTGCCTTGTTCCATGATGCTGCAATATCTCTTAACTAGAAATACAAGTTTTGAAGTAATTATACACATCTATCTTTTTTGAATATAATAGTTCTATGCCGTACATTTCACTGAGGAACTGAACACTAGCGAAACAAAACAAATACATTACTTATGCTCATGACAGTTTAATACCTCCCAGTTTCACTGTTGCAATGAATTTTGTGTTTTTCTATTATTCTCTGTGATATATATTGGTACCTGGCTTAGTTGTAAGACTGTGTATACACTGAAATGTAGGCCTATGAGACAGTATTGAAAAGGTCAGAAAAGAGAAGAGACGTCATTTTTCAGTTTCTTCAGTTTCTTATTTCTTCAACTGCAGTAAGGTTGAAATCATTTAGGTTCTGAGCATTTCCATTACCATATATCACGGTCTGCAGTAAGCAACTTCATATATGTCAAGGTACTGAACATATAACTAAACATGTTACCTTAAACCAGTCAAATCACCTACATGTATAAGTACATTACTATAACTTAATTTTCCACCTTACCTGTATGTCAGTTGCTAACCCTGAAGATGGCATGGAGAAATGCAGTGGTAATTGCCAAGTTCCAATGTTTTTATCCCACCAATACCTGTTTTAAGCATTTTATGTAATTTGCACTTTCTGTTGACCTTACTGTAAACACAGAGTCCAGTAGCACTTGAAATAGTGAATCAAAAGATTGACAAATTTTTGTACAACTTAAGAAGTTCTGATGCAGACTGGGTATTTCTGCACTCAGTGCTATGAATTGCACTATAGTGCAGATGTACAAGCGTATTAATTTGCATAACTAGGTTCATGCTGCTGCTGTGGGCAAGTACTCAGGTGTGAACAAACAGCCTCTATCACCCTCAGCTTAATGACATGAAGTGGGTATATGTGCAACTAATCTAGTAATGTACATAGTGCAGGGTATAAGGCACCAGACAGAGTGATGCCGCACCTCAGTTTCATAATTACCTCTTCATTCTTATTTGAATCTTGCAGAAGCAACATAGACCCTATGAAGGCTTAGGGTTGCAATACAAGCTGGTTAGAAAAGGAGACCAAGACTCTCCTTGACCTTCTATAGGCATCATACCTGCAAAAGTTAAAAAAATGTGGCCAGTAACACCTTTACCTTGTGTTTTATTTGCATTCTGCTTTAACAGCATATTAAAACTTCAAAAGAGACCACAGCTCTCTCTCTCTTCTGAGTCAGGCAGAATTTTTTTTCCCGCCCTCACACGCAGTCATAGTTGTCTTGTTAAATACCACTGTCTTTCTAGTTGCCTGCCTCTTATGTTAATCTGACCATATATCTCATTTCCTCTCTACTTTCAGTGGCTTGTGTGAGTAATCACTAAATCAAAAAACCCTCCCCTTCAACTATTTAAATTTATTGGCCATCCTACTGTATTCCATAGTACCAGAATACAAAAGTGACCACCCCTTTCAACCCATCTTGCTGTTTTAAAAATAGTAACTCTCCACTAAACCTTAACTTTTTAAACAGGTAAAACTTGTTACCTACTTTCACGTCTACCTTCTCTAGTGCACACTACAGTGTGCATTTTTTTTTCATCTTACTTTTAAGCATCCCTTTGACTAACACTTTCTCTAATACCTGCTGGAAAGCAATAAGAAGCCTTAAACTGATACAAACACTCAACTCTCCTTGTTAATAAGGAGAAATTAATTGTAGGTACTAAGCAGCCTATAATTGCAAAGTACCTTGCTAAGGTAAGGGAAAACAGCTCCTGTACTTTACAAAAAAAAAAAAAAAATAAAGCATCAAACCAGGCATGTCCAAGGGTCAGCTTCCAGTGATTTCTCCTGTCCACCTGGTGAATCTGGGCATACTGGGGCAATGCAGCAATTGCCTCATGTACACAGACAACCCTCTCCTCCTACCACCCAACACTACAACCTGTGAGAGATGCACTTGCATAGCCAAAATGGAAGCAAAGCTCTCTCCACCCAAGATTGTGCTAGACAGTCAAGAGGAGAAGGTTAACACCCACACTACACCTCAAGCAACACATAGCCCTTCTAAACCCACACCACCAACACCCACATATAGCAACACTAATTCCACATATGCAGAGGCCCTTAACTGTAATCTGCCCAAGCAACAAGGACCTCTGAAGCTGAAAAGCAAACAAACACCAATCACAACCAAAGTGTCACATAGTTCAAAACACCTGTGTGCCACCCAGCAACAGCCCCTAAGGCAAGACAATGTACCTAACACTTTAGTCATAGGTGACTCTATAGTCTGGCACACTGATGTCCCTCTCACCAGATTGAACAAGGAGAAAATTACAGTCAGCTGCCTGTCGGGTGCCAGGATCCACCACATAACGCATGCACTCAAGTCACTCCACAACAAGTACAAATATGACTCTGTCATTGTCCATGTTGGAGTGAATGACTTGAGACATACCTCCCTGGACTACATGAAAAGAGACATGGAAGAGCTCTCGGATCATGTGGCCCAGGCAGGTATGACCCTAGCCCTGAGTAGCATTCTGCCTTCGCCCAGAATGATACCACAATATAAGGACAAAATGATTGACTTCAACAATTGGTTAAACTTCTGGTGTCATTCCACTCAAAGGGGATCCAGTATCTGTCTGCCTGGGACGATATGACTGACAGACCATGATGCTTTGCCAGAGATGGTCTACACCTGTCGCCTCTGGGATTCGGGTTACTGGCTAAGGCTCTTGCCACCCCTATAGTGCCTTTTTTAGGCAAAGTTCAAAGAACAAAACCACCACTGTAACAGGTACAAGCATGCAAAATCTGAAGGTAATGCTACTCAATGCTAGAAGTCTAAACCTCAAAATGCACTCTCTCGAGGCACTCCTAAAAATGGAGGACATTGATAGCTGTGCAGTAACTGAGACCTGGTTCAAGGCTCCAGAGAGCACTCCTGCAATACCAGGCTACAACTCTTACCACACTTTTCGGCCACCAAAGCAGGACCAAAACACTAAAGTTGGAGGAGTGTCAGTATTCACCAAGGATATTCACACCACCAGGCTAGTTGCCCAACACAATGCGTCTGAAATTCTCCAGGTGCAACTAATACTAGGTAAGACTGCAATCCAAATTGTAGCTTGCTACAGATCCCCCACCATACCCCAAGATTCTCACTACACCTTTCTAAACATACTGGAAAATATTAAGATAGACCTAAACACCCTAATACTGGGTGATTTTAACTACCCTGCCATTAACTGGGAAAGCTACTCATGTACCAACACCTTTGCCCAACAGTTCTTGGAATTCATAAATTCCAACGCCCTGGATCAACTAATCCATAGTCCCACCAGGGGCTCCAATATCCTAGACCTGATCATTACCAACATGGGAAATCGATGCTCCACACCTATGGTCACCCCCTCGTTAGTCACGTCTGACCATAAGCTAATCACCCTTAACATCCACATCCCACCCCTACCCCCCAGTAAGGAAACCTCCATAAAAAACTTCTCCAAAGCCAACTTCATGCTACTCAAGTCAGAAGTGACAAACTTCATGGCACCCATGCAGACGGGAGCTGAAAGTTCAATTGCTGAATCCTACACTAAGGCACTGTACGAGCTCATCCACTCATGCATAAATCATGCCATCCCAAATAGAACCAAGATGCTCTCATCCAAAAAAAAGAAGCCAATCTGGTGGTCCCCTGCCATAAACAAACTTTACAACAAAAGGAAGAAACTGTTGCAGAAAAGAGGAAAATCCCAGGATGCAAAAAAATTTCCTTACCAGCCTCAGTAAGAAACTGAGATCCCTTATAAAATCCTCCAAAGCTAGTTATGAAAATAAAATTGCCAAAGATTCCAAAGACAACAACAAGGCATTCTATAACTATGTCAAGAATCTAAATGGCAATGCTCAGATCTGCTCTGAGCTAAAACAGAATGGCATTAAATATACTGATCCCAAGGATATTGCCAATATCCTGGCAGATCGATTCAGTGCCAACTTCACCCCTCTCACCCCCTAAATGGCCCATCTCAATACCAGAAGATTGCCAAATTCCGGTAATAACGGCCACACAGGTAAAAAACACACTCTCCAAAGCTAAGAATACAGCATCCATGGGACCAGATGACATCCCGGGCTGTGTACTACATGAACTACAATATGAACTGGCACCTCACCTAAGTGTCATGTTTAATCATAGCCTCACCTCAGGTTTCATGCCCACTGAGTGGCGCACAGCTACAGTTATCCCACTCCACAAGGGAGGATCCACCTTGGATCCCGGAAACTACTGTCCCATCAGTCTGACAAGCCTTATCTGCAAGGCCATGGAGCGTATTATCATGGAACTTATAAACAAAGACATTGGCAACCTTCAAACACTGGACTCCACCCAGTTTGGGTTCGTGAAGGGCCGATCTTGTCTCCTGAACTTGATTGACTTCTTTGAATCAGTCTCCAGAGCCATGGACAAGGGTAAGGTGGTCCACACAGCCTATCTAGACCTTGCCAAGGCCTTTGACACCATCCCCCACTCTGGAATCATAGATAAACTTACTAAGCTGGGCATTAATCCCTACATCACCCAATGGGTTGCTAACTGGCTTACTGATAGAACCCAAACTGTAAAAGTAGCCGACTCCAAATCCAGCTCTAGACAAGTGACAAGTGGAGTACCTCAGGGTTCAGTCCTGGGACCACTCTTGTTTGGCATCTACTTCTCTGAAGTACAGGCCTACACTAAGGGACTCTGGATAACAAAGTTTGCAGATGACTGCAAACTGGGAGCCATTATTGAATCCCCAAATGATGTGGATACTCTACAAAAGGGCCTTACAGAAACAAATGCTTGGTGCCAGAGCCATGGGCTCAAGCTCAATGCCAAGAAATGTATAGTTATCCCCTTTGGGAAAAAACATGTATCCGTGAATTACCATATAGGTGGCAGTACACTAAACACCGAAAGTTTGATAAGAGACTTAGGGACACAGGTGGACAGCGGTCTCACCTTCGATAACCACATCGCCACAACAGTCAGGAAATCCTTCTATGTGGCACACCTCATCACTAAGGGTTTTTCATCCAGAAAAAAGGAGGTCATTGTCCCACTGTACTCATCCCTCATTAGACCCATTATAGAATACAATGCCCCGTTTGGTATGTACCTCTCAAGACATCTGCAACAACTGGAAAGGCCATAGAAATACCTCACTAAAAGAATCACAGGCCTAAAGCAGATGCCCTACACTGACCGCCTTAAAAAACTCCAGGTATACTCTGTCGCATATCGTCTACTCAGAGGCGATCTTTGCTTAACATACAAGGCCATGTCAAACCCAGAGCTGTTGGACATGCTACACTTAAAGAAATCCCAATCCCTCAGAGCCACACGCTCCAGGGATCTAAACCTTGTCATCACAATAAACAAAACATGCTAGAGGGATAGGTTCCTGACCCAGGGACTCCCCAGACTCTGGAATAGATTGCCCATACCTGTCAAGCAGAGTGCCTCTTTGGTCCTCTTCAAAAGGAACCTTGACGATTGGATTGGAGAAAGGAAATTCACCCCGGGGATCACGTCAGCCGTCCTGCTAGACAGGGGTCCAGGGAAGTAAATAGTGTGGGAAGAAATAGCCAGAGAATTGTTATGGCTAGGCTTGTATAGGCCCTAGAGCTGATAGCCTAGTACCAACCTATGAACCTATGAAAAAAGAATGATGTGTTGACCAACCTGGGGAAGGAAATTATATCCCTTCTTGGCATCCTCCAGTTCACTGTGTGTGTGTGTGTGTGTGTGTGTGTGTGTGTGTGTGTGTGTGTGTGTGTGTGTGTGTGTGTGTGTGTGTGTACACACATATATATATATATATATATATATATATATATATATATATATATATATATATATATTAGGACATTGAAAGGTAATGAGCAGTACCTTGAAAAGGATTCTTGTATGAAATGTCAATCCATGCAACTCAGACAGAACAGGTGTTGAATGGATTTACTTTAGTCATTTAAATTCTGCACCAGTTACACACAGTAGACATCTGACGCAGACAGCCTGAGGTTAGCAGTCAAGGTGAAAAGAATGTATCCAATACTGAAATAATTCTGTTGTCTTATTTATTTTAGATATTCACAAGGATGATTTTACTTATTTACTCAGTTTAAAGGATGTGTTTTTCCTCTTTTTTTCTTCCTCCAAAACTCCACATTATGCTCTTAACCTGTTCTCACACGACAGGATGTAGGACCACTATATCTTGCAGTTTTCCTTTTGCAATGGTTCTCCTTCTATCTAATGCATTTATTTACTTATTCATTCATTTGTTCATTCATTTATTTACGTACTGCACTTACTTACTTACTCATTTACGATTTGATAATCAGTATATCTGACTACCAAGGGAGAAAATCTGAACAAATGTAAGACAAAATAATTCACAAGCAACATAATACAATATCAGTATGCAGAAAACAAATTAACGTGATTTACGATGAGAGAAGTCGCTGGTGGAACCATGTTAGAAAACCATGAAATACAAAGTTATTAAGATTCAGCTACTGATGCACTATACATATTCTTATAAAGAAGCTACAATTTGAAGGAAAATAGCATAAAAGTTTAATTGACACTGAAGAGGAAGCAGAATGCTGGATACAGTATGTCTAACAGTACGATTACAAATGTCACATAACTTTCAGGAAGTATAAACTAATTGTAAAGTATGCAGGTTAGAAAGTAGAATAAAGTTATTTCATAAAGCAGTAGCAAAACAAAATACCACAGTCATTGTTTTAAAAAATATGATATCCAAAATATATACACTTGGAATTTTGCTGATCAAGTTTCTTTAATGTATGTGCCACTAGTTTTATATCACAAGGTTTGAACCTATAACTTCCATTAGGAGAGCCTTTCATTTGTATATAAGTATGATAACCATCCTTTTCCTTATGTTAGTAACAAGTCTGGTAAAGCACCCAGATATTGAACTGGATCTAGGAACATAGACTCACAGTGATATACTGGCTTTATCTTCTCTGAAATGTTCATTTTAATCTGTGTTTTTGTAATTAAAAATAAAGTCTTACAGACATGACCTACATATATTGTTTTGTAAAGAGAATATACATTGCTTAGAAAGACACAGTCCAGCTTGTGCTAATTTAGTGAGATGATTGGTCACACTAGGCTCTGGCCAGCCACAGTACAAATTGGCTGTAATCAAGTGGCCAACAGTGAGCTGAGTGGCCAGTTCTGCATTTGCTAAATAAACTGCCAATGTCCACAAAACATGACTTGTTATTATCATCTCAACTTTTCATTACTTAACTCTAGTCAGTTCTAGAATTGGCAAAAACCTTTTTGCCAAAAGCTAAAATGATGTATTATAAGGTTTATAACTATGGAAAGAAGCTGCCGGAAAGATATGCAATTTTATCTTCTGAAATTAGTCAAGATAGTGAAAACTTTAGAACACACCCGTCACTGTAAGGATGAATTTTACAGCATGTAGTTTATTTGAATGTGTTTTGTCATCTTGAAAATATTGCTTTCCTTATCTGTGTAATCTGAGCTATTGAGGCACTGAAAATTACACAAAACCTTTAGAGTTACAGCTAAATTTATTTTCTTGTACAGAAGCTCCTTATGAATCCTTGTCCTCTACTGAGAGACTTGCTTGAGAATACATTTCATAATAGTTTTTCTTCTTAATAAAACTGAAAGTATTGCAGACCTCTTTTTCTTTAGTTCTTTGAATCATTTTCTTCTTAAAGGTGACTGGCTTGATAATACGGTTCATAGCATGTTTTTCTTCTTTTGCAACTAAATGTAAAGTGATCAGCTTCTCTTTAAGAATAGCGTTACTTCTCCATTTCTAATTTGTAGAAATCATTTTCAGTAGTCAAAGCTACAGCTAATTCACTCCTAAGGTCAGTACAATCCTTGTCAATGTCTGATAGCCGACACAAATGTCATCTACTTTGGTAGTAGGAAACTTCCTATCAGAGACTCCAAGTACTTCTGCAGCTTGTACATTTAAACTGGAATGTACTATAAACATCTTTTAAGTGACACAATCCAGTTAATTTTGCTTCCATACTGTTTTATTTGCATCAGATGATCATGCTGATTATATGATACATAGGGGTATACAAAAGTACAATATTTACCATGCATAGCTTCTGAACTGTTTACAGTTCATTACACTGGACAGGAAAAAAATTCTGCATTTCCTTCTCAGCTTTTACCAAATATTCTCCTATTGTAGGACTAGCTTAAGTATACCAAGATGTACTTAATATAAATTTTGCTTTGCCACCAAGCAATGCCTCATGCAATAATGACTGAATCCTTTAGTGGCAGGAGTGATTTTTCATAATGGATACAAATCTAAAGCCTTCTACACAGTGACTGGCATTATATCTCTTCCATGCAATTAACATATTCTGGATGTCTTGACTTTTGTGCAAAAAGAAACCCCTGTTTAGATTCTGATGCAGTTTACAATGTGTCAGTTTTATCTCTGCAAACACACACACACGCACACACATACACACACACACACACACACACACACACACACACACACACACACACACACACACACACACACACACACACACACACACACACATATATGTCTTTAGTCTGACTACACTACAGTCAGTGCTCCTTTTATTGCAAAAATATTAGGTTGTGAGAAATTTGGTCTGTCCTTTTGTTTTCAATGGTCATAAGAAAATTAATTTAACTGCATGATCTTGATAGTTGATAAGGAATTTGTACTCTCTATCTGCAGTGCTTTGCATGGGTGGCCATGGTGGTGCAGCAGTTAGAGTTGACACCTCACAGCAAGAGGTTCTCTGGTTCAACCCTCAGCTGGGGTGGCTTCTGTGTGGAGTCTGCATGTTCTCCCTGTGGTTGTGTGGGTTTCCTCCCAAAGGCATGCTGTAGGTGAATTGGATACTCTAAATTGGCCCTAGGTGTGAGTGCATGCATGTGTGTGCCTTCTGTGGAAGGTTGGGCACTGGGCTGGCAACTCGACACTGTAAAACTTCACTGCCAGTTATGAGCAGACAGATGATCTGCTATGGTGACCCCTATCTGGGAAAAGCTGAAAAAAGATCTGCATTGCTCTGCATGCACACAAGACTCCAGAAATTAGTTTTTAGCATAGGTTTGAAAACCAAAGCTTTTCAGAGCATTGCTTTCTTGACTTAACATAGTTTTCATAAATTAAGGAATGTCACTATTATTTTATAGATGATATTTTCCTTTTTCATCTTGGAGCATCCACCATGGGTTATTTTGAGGTGCATGTTATGAATTATATCAACAAATATTTGGCATTGAGATAATGAAGGACAGTAAACCCCCAACTTTAAATGGACAAAATGTTTTTCACTCCCGCCAGTAGAAATGATATCAAATCTTTTTAGTATTTGATAATAGTCAACACTGCCTTTTGTATTCTTTTTTTTTTGGGGGGGGGGTCATTCATTTTAATTATAAGTGAATTGTCTTTGCAAATAAATTGCTGCTTTCACTTTCATTTTTTCATAAGGTCCAGTGTATTGAAGAAGAAACTTAGTATACACAGCAATTTCACACAATATCAACAAGTAAATGGAAACAGAAACAGAGATGGTACGTTGATAAGGGAGCTGGCAAAGTTTAAAAATGTCAAAATTTGCATAGCACTAAGGTGTAGGAGGAAGATGCCCTAATTATAACCCAGGTAACTTAGGTTCATCTAGTGGCTTGGACACTGAAATTACTAAGGCAGGGAGGGTCAGCATGAGTGGTCAACACTGGCTCACTCATCTTTAGGGAGGGATGCAGTGTAACCAGATATACTACTCCATGACAGGAGTGTTATGGGATTGCTAATAACAGCTACTGGGTTGGTGAGGCTCACACTACATGTACGCCAGCAGGTACTCCCAACTGCATGCAAAGGCACTTTAAATACCTCATTGGTTGTGGTTTATTTGTAGCCATTAGTCAATAAGGGGAGTGAGTTAGGTGGGGTCAGAGGCATTGTCATGTAAAAGAAGGCTTGCTGACCTCATATTCTTACCTGAAAAGGTAAATGTAGGTCTGAGTAGCTCTCAATCCTGCAGGAAATGAACAGGCCTTAGGATTCTTGTTTTGGCAGTGGAATTAAAGTGATGTCATTCACCCCAGAGGTAAGAACAAATGGATCAATAGCAGGCTGAGGGAAGGCTTGATGGCTAAGGTAAGGGTAAAAAAAATGTCAGAACCTGCATGGATATCCTACATAGGTCAACTTTCGCAAAATGTTTGCAGCCAATCCATGTTGTGGCTGGTTGAAGCCTGAACTGGCCAGCTGTGTCAGTGTAGTTTCACAATCCGGCCAATGAATGTGGTCAGATATAGAACCAGCCCTCTAGTTCACTATCTGGCACACAGTTTCTGCCAACTCATATTCTGGCTGGACAGAGCATAGACAAAACCTAAATGGGTCACCAGTCTTTGTGATATAGCCAAAGCTTTTTGAGCCTTGTAGTACTGATGGACCACTTCTCATATTAGGTGAGGTCTGTGAAGTAAATGGCTTATTTATTATGTTATCATTTATTATTTGTTATGGTCCGTGGAGTCTCTATAGTCATACCCAGAATAAGAATAAGAGTAAAAATTGCACACACATCAGTGTATGTAATATATATATATATATATATATATATATATATATATATATATATGTATATATATATATATATATATATATATATATATATATATATGTATATATATATGTATATATAAATATATATGTGTGTGTGTGTGTGTGTGTGTGTGTGTGTGCGTGTGTGCGTGTGTATGTATCGCATACACATATATGTGCGATATAAGGGTGCAGTATTTTTGTGGATTGTAAGTTATTTGAAGCACTGCCCTCCAGACATTCATCACTTCCTTCACAGAATGACATTGTGACATTATAACATAATAAATAAGCCATTTACACCAGAAACCCCCTATTGGGAATAAATTACACTTTACTGAAATGCATCAGTGTCATAATTGGTGTATGTAATGTAGTAAAGTATTTGTTAATTGGGAAGAGGTTGCATAAAGAAAAACATGTATTTTTAACCTCTGAACGTGAGCTTTCAGTGAACAATGCTTTCACGTGTTCTCTTTGAGGAATCAAGATTTTAATGGACCTTGCTTTGTCAAACAGACTTTATACCATTCCTTTTGAATGCCTTATACATGTGGAAATTGTTTTTTAAATGTCTAGCCTTTTTTCATTCTAACAAGCACCTTTTTATTCAGTTGAATACACTACAAAGTAACTATTCAGCATAATTTAACTTGTGTTAGACTATCCCTGTTTAGAAAAGAAAAATGTGTTGCAATAGCACTACTCACTGCAATATTGTGAAGTACAAAACAATACCAGCTATAATGCCCAGCAGACTGAATTGGTTATACCACACAAACTACAAAAACACTGCACCCTGAAATAGTAACATTATACCTTAATTTCACAAGAGAAATAAAAATGTCTTTTTGTTTCTGAGAGCAGCAGATTGTATAGCCTGCAGCTGAACTGCTATTTTGCATTATTCTGAGTTTTGCGCTTACTATTTCTATTACAGCCTGCAGCATTAGAGAGAAACTACAGCAGCCTGATTATGTGAAAAATGCATTAGCTTAGATGATTGTCATCCTATACATTTGGCAAGAAAGGAGAGCTTGCATTGTCTTGATATCAGACATTGACAAGCAAGCTCTACCATTGTCATCTGTAGCTAAATACCTTAATCTACGGAAGGATGAAAATATCTTTGGAGCAAAACATTATTGTCTTTATTTCATTTGAATCTGTAGCTACTGAATATACCCTCTCACTTGACCCGGGTTGAATTCATAAACATGAAACACGATGTGCAGAGGAGCTAGTTCACACAGTACTCAAACTGGAGTACTTTGTAATCCAAAGATTCAGTGAGGCAACATCAAAACTATGACTACACTTCAGTGTATCACACAGAAACACAGCACTCTCCAGGTAAGCAAATTAGATGTCATGTGCACAAGTAGCTGTGTATGATACATGAAGGTGCAGACAACTATAAGCAGTGGATCATTCCACCTTGCAACCTAGTATAATGAAACAGAGAAGAGTACTGAAAATAATTCCCTTGCTGACTAATCACCCAGGAACCCAGCACCCCCCAAGGTTGCCTTCTGACTGTGGCAATGCCAAAGCACAATATCTCTGCAGAAAACAGAAGCATGATACAGAGATCAGAAGCTGTGTACAAGTCCATAAAAGCTGTCATTATATTTACACATTCCTGCCATTCACAAACATCCTGCAAGCAGAAAACTGAAAGACATGGTTAGGATGTTCTCCCAGTCGGGCAGCTAGTCGTTAAGGACGTGACATCAGCCAAAGGAGCACATAAGTTAATGATACTATAATACTATAATACTGGTCTGGCACATTTGAATGCATAATGGGTGCTGTGCTGTGCATTACTTTTATGTACCTTGTTCCTGTAGCATGCGCACTGGCAAAAGACATCAAGCCAGAAAGGCAGGAGATGAGCAAAATGCCATCATGTATTTCCAGTAAAGTATATCACTAACACCTGGTGGGCACGTTATTAAAACTGCAACCTTTGAGTAGGTAGAAAGACTCAGGAGATCTGTTTCTGTGAGATAAATTATGCCAATCTCATTCAGGATTAAAGTTCTGGTTTGAATACCATCAGCAGGATTCCAAGGCAGGGAAGTAGGTTAACTAGAAGTTTCCAATTGATCTGCCAGTTATTTGTCAACAAGGTCTGATTCTTAATAAGCTAGTCTGTTATTGTATATGAATAAAAGTGTTTCAAATTGTAGATTCCCTAAACGAGCAGTAAAGGAAGTTGAACTTTAGGGTAATTTATTGTTAGCCACTTGTAAAATTGAGGAAAGAATTATAATAGTTTCTGAGTCTGAAGAAGATAGAGAAAAGTGCAGTGCTTGAACTATGCCTGTTGTGAAGGAGTCAGTGATTAAACAAAAACAGCTAGGACAGGGAGTGATGAGCCTACACAATGTATTTTGTGCTAAGGATCCATGCATCAAAGCAAATGCAACAGAATAATGTGGTCATCATCAATATAAATTAAAAAGTCCCACATGATAAAATAGTGTCCAACCACATCCAAAACTGCATCTGAATAATACAAGGCACTAAATCTGATGAGAACATAGACATACTGCCACTTTGGTCAGACTAAGGATGACAGTTACTGTCTATGAGGTTAAGGGACTAAAAAGCCACGCACTTGATCTAGAGACCACTGTGTATCCCTGGGTCTTATCCAAAATTAGTCATGAAATGGCAGCTTTTTCTGGATTCTTCTCAGAACCAAATATTCTGAGATTCACCACTGTATAAGTGATTGGCAATATCTATCTCTGTAAATCTACCACTCCCCAAGAAAATTTCCAGTGCTGTGCTGCATGCTATTCTGAAGCCAGAGAATTTCTGTAGGAAGGCAAGACTAAAAAAGACATGGCCAACATTTATGCAAGGACCACAGAGACAGATAGCTGCTGAGGGATGTGGGCTAAATAGCACTGACTGGGAGGGAAATGGATTATCTACCAGGCAGGAAGAGTCTGTGGTGAATTTGACTTATAATGTTGTCTCTTCTCTACTTTATGTTTGTGAGGTTATAAGGATTCAGCCCCACCTAGTCTCTTCTCTACTTTATCCTTGTGAGGTTATAAGGATTCAGCCCCACATACCCACCCATACATGATGGATTATTAGAAATCTTCATTCTCTTTTTTTATCTTAGTTACTTACTTTTTCCTTTCCTGGAGTGGAGGCTCCAGATTTATTTTCTTGCCAGGACACAACTAGCTAGTAGGTGGGTCATGTAGGATATGTGAAAAAAAAAATGTGAAAACATCATACCGGTAAAGTAGAGAATACATAATACATGGTAACAACTCAACCATAAACAATTGTAAAAATTAAAGACCATTTCCCTATGAAAAAAAGTGAATGACATGATCTTACAAGTCCTGGCAATCTTCATAACACAAAGAAACTACTAATTTGTCATGCTCAAGGATTATGGTTTGAATTAACTGTTTGTATGCTACAGTGTAACAAGTTGAGAGTGTAGCTACCAATACAACAGTGATGGGAAAATGCCAAGCACAAAGACATTTGTGCCACAGTAGAAAGAGAAAAATATCAATAACCCCAATTTAAGAACAAAGTCAAATAACTGGACTTGTTTTGCTCTGTGCTACATTGTAAGGAAATATTTTTTAAACAAATAGAGTACATTTTGCCAGTGTTTAAGATAAAACACATATCTTCCCACTGCAGACCCTGGCGAATAGCAAAGCATTGAAAATGTCTGTTAAAAGTTCTTCAAGTTAGAATCAAGAATGGTCAGTTAATAGCTCCTGGATTGCAATAGCATTTTTGTCACTCAGGAAGAATGTGGGAGAGGGTCTGTCAGCACTCTGACTTAAAATTGGAAGCCTTAGAAAATGGAATTTAGCTAGTTTATTTTGTGAGACATTTACAACTACTGTTAAATGGGGTAAGAATTGCTCTGAGAACACAAATCAGAGTAATTCAAGCAAAAATGTAAAAATGTAAATGGGTTCCTGAAGCTGTGCAAGATGGCCTGACTCACACTACTGCAATTCTATTTACATGGAAAGCAAAAAATATAGTTCCTTATGTCTGGCATGACTTGGATAATGGGGGCTTGAAATGGATTCTGGGAAAAGATATAATAACCATGACCACTTATTGATTCCATTTATTTACTTCTACTTCTTGTTGATCAGGTAAGTCCCTCCCACTAGGTTAATGACCGCTTTTTGGAGGAGACCTATAGTGGTATTCATAGGGACTATGGGAAATTTGGCCAGTACAGTAGGGAACTTCCCCTATTCTGTTGTTGCTGGAGGGACAATTTTCATTCTTGTACTTCCTGCTTCCATTCCAGGTGGACACATGGCTCAGAGAAGCAGGGAGTAACTACAATGGCTCTGCAAGAATTAGCATGTGGCAGTTTTGGCATTGAGAAGGTAGTCAAGCTTTCTATGTGTGTCATGGTTTCTTTTAAGCTAAATGAAAAACTAGTCAAGCCCTCCTTTGCAGAACTGAGAGATATTGAGTAGCACATCTGCATTCTGAGGAGAAGCATAAAAAGAGCAGTGGTGAAGTCATAGATGGTCAAGTCTTCCTCAGGTGTGTCTGATGCAGCTGAAGGGAATGTGCTGAGAGAAAAGCCAGTCAAGCCTTTTCTTGATTCAGGGGAAGTTTCACAACAACAGTTATTTTTGCAGTAAGAGGAACACATTGATGGATGTATTATTACAACCCTCCAATCGGGAGGGTTGGGGGATGATTTATTGATGGACATGTCCAATGTAAATGAACCAGAGAGTGGGAGAGTCACTTCTTAGTGTGATATCATGGATAGAATACAAATAAAAGACACACTGGAGGTTTTGAGTACATGAAAGAAGGAATCATGTGCTGAGATGGTGAGGGAAAATGAAGGAATAAAGAAAAAAGACATGGCCATCGTAGTGACGAAAACAAAGAAAAGTTAAACAATAACAATTTTTTAGTAGAACTGATGAAGAAATGGACAGGTGTAAAATTTGGGATGATGTGATTATGCCTTTAGGAGTAATGGCATCAAAGGTAAGAGCTTTTACTCATATTAATAAAGAAACTTTTATGACATTATTTTTGAGATTGGATATATAATAGAGATTTTTGGGAAAATATGAAAAAAAAAGAAAGACTGCTTTCCATGGAATAAAAAGGCATTTGATGGACAGACAAGAAGAAAAATAGATATTCAGTTAAGAAGTGAAGTAGAAAAAGAGACTTTATAGAGCATTTACAATAAATATGTTAAGGTACTGTACATTTCTAAGGTTTATGATAATAGAGGTTTATGGACAGGGGTTTGGGACTATAATGTGATATTGCAAATGGATAAAGATAATCTTAAGTATATTCCCAGTGTAGCTAATGTTGAAGATGTTAAATGTGTTGTGAAATATTGGGGCCAACCAAAAGCTTGTTTTTCTTTGTGGAATGTCCGATCATTTAATAAGTAATTGGGGGAAGAGAAGATATAATATATATATATATATATATATATATATATATATATATATATATATATATATATGTACACACACACACACACACACACACACACACACACATATATATATATATATATATATATATATATATATATATATGGGGAAATGGAACATGATGCAAAAAATATGTTATAAATGTTATAAATGTAACAAAACTGGTAATTTGTAGATTGATTGTCACAAAAAAATTTGATATTGTTAAAAGGAAAACAGTTAATTCTCAGTTACAAGAAAAAGAGCAAGAAAGTATAGAGCAAGATTTGAGGGGTGAAATAAAAGACAAAGGTAAATAAAGTAGTGAAGAAATTAATACAGAAAAGAAAAAGAGGAAGGCTTAGAAATAAGTGATAATGAAGATGTACGGTGAAATGTAGTAAAAGAAAAAAATTCAATCAGAGAAAGATTAAGGGAAATAAAAAGAAAACTTACAGGAAAAAATACTAAAAAAAAGAAAGTAAAGGATGAAAAGGGTAAAGTTTTGATTAAGCAATAACAATTGGCAAGAGAAAAAAGGACAACTGTAGATTAGTTGCAGTTAGTGTAAATAGTATGAAAAGTTTAATCAGGAGATTAGACATTCTGGAATGGTGCAAAACATTTGATGTAGATATAATTATTCTAGAAAATATACATTTTCTAAATAATGATGGTAGACTTCAGACAGAAATATTATGAGGAAATAAGATGATGCAGAATTTAGGTAGAGAGACGTTCATGAATATATATTTTGTGTAAAGATTCTTTAACAGTTTTAGATGTAACATTAGTTAACACTGGGTAGACAAAGATGTAAAGGGAAGTGTGTACAATAGCTTTATATGCTTATGTTACACAAAAGGAAAGATAAAGAGCTGGATTCACGAAGGCTTTCACGGAGTCTAAGAGTAGTGTAAGCCGGCAGACAGCCAATATGTCTGTCGAGCGATCCAGCAACAGCCGGCAGGGGAGTGCATGAGAGCTCCTAAAACTACTCTTGCACGGACAGTGTTATGTTATGCAAATTACCTCATTTGCTGCTGAAAGTTATGCAAATGAGGTAATTTTGCGATCCAGGAAACACTAACCTGTCCATGGAAGAGTAGAGTTATTTGCAGAAATGTACTCCATTGGTAACGGAGTAGCGTTCTGCAAATAGCAAAACGGAGCTATGACAGCTCCAAATAAAGGATGCATCCAGTTGAGGAAGCATATCAATGTCCAAATATAAGTCCATTGGCATTTTGATCTGTTGAAAATTAATAAAAATCTAATTTTTTTTTCCCCAATCTCCGATGTTTAAGCATAACGCAGCGCCGCTCAAACGTGCGGCGCTTTAAAAACCAGAAAAAAAAAAGCCAAAATAGGCATTCTTATTAAAAATATTCTTCTGCCATGCAGGTGAATGGCAGGCTGAAGACAACATGGCTACTGAGTAGTGGTTGCTAAGGGGGGAAGCTCAGTTCGAGAGATGTAACCAAGCATTAGTAGGCAATCCTATGCAAATGAGGATAAGGATAGTGAATCCCAATTTTCCCTGGCATGTGAGCCATGTCCCTAGAGTGTAAGTGTAGGAGTAGGGGAATAGTAGAGTAGAAGATAGGTGACATCATGAGGGGGTATGTATGAAAGACTGTAAGCTCATTGGAGCAGAGTGGATTGTGTTTGCTGTGAGTTACTCAGGATTGGAAAAGGCGCGTCTACAGTTGTCTTAACTGAAACCCATGTCTACAGTTGTTTTAACTGAAACACAGAAACCGAAGGTGTACGCCGTGGATAGCACAGAATTTTCTTGCAAACGTGCTTGCACCATGTGTGCACGTGTGCGCGTCTGTAAACCCGTCTAAGCCTGTGTGCGCGCGTGTGCACTCATGTACGCGTGTTTGAGCTTGTTTGCGTGGCACTGCCTCCTGTGGAAACGGAAAGGGAAAAGGAAGGAAAAGAAGTAGTAGGAAGTTAACCAAGGAGAACTAGCAGAGGTGCCAGGTGAAATCAATCAGAATAAGCCAATTACACAAGCAGTACTCTAGCCTAGCCCAGCCCAGCACTTAAAACTCTGCAAACAACATTCCCCCATGTTTTTCTCAGAAACACTGCAACACTGTAGTACACAATGAGAGTGAAAACTTAAAAAGCTTAACTCAGACAAAAAAATGTTAGGGGCTGCCATTGCTGTTATAAAGCAACATGTGCAAGATGCTGAGGGAGGTGCCATTGTGAATGCTGCTGAGCAACCCACAGTGAGGAGACGGAGAAGAGTGTACAGACCCAGGGTAACCTACCAGCGGCTACATGAGCTGGAGATAGTGGAGCGCTATAGAGTGGACAGAGACCTCCTGCAGCAAATTGTTGAGCTGTGCAGGCCACGCCTCACACACAGAACCAACAGAGGGGAACCCATCCCAGTGGAAACCAAGGTATGTATGTGTTGGCCTAAGAATACTAGCAATAGGTACCTTCCAGAGACCAACTGGTGATATGATGGGGATTTCACAGGCATCAACATCCAGGGTACTGCACCAGTTCCTGAATGCCATGTCAGTACATGTCAGTGATCATGTATATTTCCCCAATTCCCGTGAGGCATTGGCCAGCAATATGTGTCTCTTCCAGCAAATAGCGGAATACCCTGAGGTAGTGGGTGCAATTGACTGCACACACATACACATCAAAGCACCAGCCAGAGAGCGGGGTAGGGCCTACATCAACCGCAAGGGCTTCCCCTCCATCAACTGCCAGGTTGTGTGCGATGCCCAGGGCATAATACTGAATGTGTGTACTGGTTGCCCTGGAAGCTACTACGATTCCCATATCTGGCATCTGACACAGCTGTACCAGACATTTGCCAATGGGGACATCCCTGATGGTCACCTAGTGGGAGATGCTGGATACACACTGGAGCCGTAGCTGATGACACCCATCAGAAATGCACACACACCTGAACAAGAACTCCATAATGAGGCACACGCACAAACACAAAATGTAATTGAGCATGTGTTTGGGATGCTCAAGTCACAGTTCCGGTGCCTGGACACATCTGGTGGAGCCTTGCAGTACTCACCAACTGCATGAGCCCAAATTGTCATGGTATGTGCCATGCTACACAATATGATCCTGTGAAAACAGCTGCAGCAGGAGCAGCATGTGGCAGGGCCAAACAGCCCCCCAACATTGCCAAGGCTATCACAGGCACAGCGTGACTCTGAGGAGGAACAACCTGAGCCTGCCCCAGTAGGCAGAAGGAGGTGTGCCCAGTATGCCTTGGCCTTGGCAAAGAGGCAATGCATAGCACTTACACTGGCTCAGTAGGAACCCTGGAAATGATACCTCTCTCTGACTCACACATAAATTAAAAGGGATGCCTAACTTGACACTACCTGTTTTCAAACATGTATAGGGAGTGTACTATGTGAAACCGACATAGGCAGCCCTGCAGCACCACCTGAGGTATGATTGCCATGTTTTAAGCAATATAAAGCGGTGCTAAGCATCTTTTACCACTATTTTGTATATGTAAACAAAATTGCCCGCACTAACTAGCGCAACGTCGGGCAACGTTGAGCAATGTTGGGCAAGGTCGGGCAAAGTTTTGCAAAGTCAGGCAAACATGCTCATATTTGCTGTACTGTTCCTTAAGCAGTCTGGTCTGCCCAGCATGAAAATAAAAAGCAGTGACAGGGCTCGAACCCAGGATACTGTGCACTATAGTCACAGTACTGAACCACTAAGCCATGACAGCATTACACTAGCACACACACAGCAGGACAATTGTACACTAATGCAAACACAAAGAAATGCTGTATCATGACCCTAAAAAGGCATATGGGTAACCTCCCCCACAGGCCTATGCAGACAGAGAACAGCAGACCAGGTGGTGTGATGTGGGTTGGGTAGGTTATGAAGTCGCAATCTAATATACGTGACATTGGATGCTAAGACCCGTAGTACAGTAGTATGCCTCAAGCCAGAACGATAAGCAACAGTACAGACTGAAATGGTGTACCTTACATAGCAGTGCAGGCCTAGCAAATGTGTATAAGTGTCATGTGAACCCCTCATCCTATGTACACCCACAGTAACAATCAGGTGTGCCCCCGGGTAGAAATGTACAAAGAATAGCTGTCCCCCTTGTATGTAGAAATGTTGATAAGTCTATGCAAAGTGTCTCATGGAAGCCCTGCAGGCACAGCATGATCCCTGTTGAGTTATGATACAAAGGTGAGTCCTGCAGTAAAAATACAACTTGATTTTCCATACACATAAAGTATAAATGTGCATACCGGGCGTGCTCACACACTTCAACAAATGTAGTGGATTTCATTCAGCAACACACTGAAAGGTCATACTGGGCATGCTCGCACACCAATAAACGAAGCAAATGTCAGGCAACAACATACTGAAAAGTCATACTGGGCATGCTCACACATTTAGGCCATGTCTGAGTACAGCAGTGGGCCACACATATCTGTCAGTTGCATTTTTCACCCAGGAACCTGTCACTATTCACCAATCCTGCCTTGTGCACGCAGTTATATGAAAACAGACACATATAATATATTGGAACCCTGTCATAATCAAACTATGTACCACAAGTACTTAAGTTGTTCACAGAAAGTGAAAAAGCAAAGAAGATCAATAAACCTGCAATCAGTATCATCAGCAAACAATGTGCAGTCCAAATATTATCCAATCCATGTTCTGGCAAAATAATCTGTGAAAGCGTCCATAGAGAACCATGACGTTGCCTTCCACTATGTCATAAATAGCAATGTACACTCATATATGTCCTGAGTTAGTGCAAACTGTAAATGACTGACATTGCCAACATCCTGTCAGACAGGCCCATACAAACATACATACCACCCTCTCACTGACAAAAGGCCCTATCATCATACCTGGAGACTGTGAAAGCACAGATATCACATATAGAATGGGTAAACAGCTCCTTCCAAACCTGAAAGCACTGTGTCTATGGGATTACATTGTTTCCCTAGCTGTGTCATAAGTGAACTCCAGAACAAACAGAGCCTGCACCTGAACAGTCTGTTGAGACTCACCCTCTGTACAGGATATGAAACTGTTGAATGTGTTACAGCAACGTTTGACACACTCCACAAGTGTTGGTGCACAACAGAACATGGGAACTATTGTCTTATAAGCCTATTAAGCCTGATCTGCAAGGCCATGGAGTCCATCATGATGGAACTCATAAACAGAGCTATTGGGAATCTACAAACACCCAACCCTACCAATTACGGTTTGGTCATGGGCAGATCATGGTTCCCAAACCTGCTAGACTGTTTACAAGGCAGTCACCCAGGACATACATCAATGAAATGAGCTACACATGTCCCACATAGACCTTGAAAAGCCCTTTGCCAAAATCCCAGACACATGTCGTATCCACAAAATCAACAACCTGTGCATAAATATGTCTGTCATCTGATGGATTGCCAACTGGGACACAGATAGATCACACAAGGTAAGAATTGTGGTCTCCTGTACAAGCTGATAACAACTGCTGTCCCCCATGGCTCAGTCCTGGGACCCCTCCTGTCTGGCATATACTTTTCAGAAATACAGTCAAACACATGAGGGCTATATTTAGCAAAGTTTATGGATGACTGCCAAAATGTTGTCATAATCGATGTTTGGGACAACAGAGACATCCTTAAAAAGGGTCTCAGTCAGACAGATGTGGTGTCAAAAGTATGTCCTCGAGCTACAGTCATACAAATACCACATAGGTGCCAACACCCTAAATATGGAGGTGATAATAAGGGATCTATGGACAAATATGGATAGTCATCTGTACTTCCAGAAACACATTCACAAAGTGGTCAGAAAATCATGCTATGTGTTCCCACAAACTGCCAAGGTCTTTGCATGTAGGTCAAAGGAGGTTCCATCTACTCATCAGTCATCAGACCCATCAGAGAGTACCACAGCACACCTGCGATGAATCTGACTAGGCACCTTCAGCAGCTGGAAAGACCAATGAAGTACCTCAACAGAAGAATTACTGGCCTCAAACAGTTGCCCCATGCAACAAGACTGAATTTCACTCAATTTGTACTCTGTTGTATACTGTCTACTCAGGAGATCTCTGCCCAACAGACAGGTCCATGTCATGGCAACACTCAGATCTGCTCTGAGTTACAGCTCAATGGCACTAAATATACAGACCCAACTGATATTGCCAACATCCTGGCAGACAGGATCAGTGTTAACCTTACCCCCCTCTCACCCATGAAAGAGCACATCTCTATAATGGAAAACTGCAAAGTTGCTGTCATCACAGCTGCACAGGTAAAAAACACTCTCCAAAGCCAGTATCACAGCATCCATGGGACCAGATAACTTCCCAGGCTGTGTTCTACACAAACTACAGAATGAACAGGCACCACACTGATGTACCATGTTCAGTCATAGCCTCACCTCTGGCTTTGTGCCTGCTGAATGGTGCACAGCGACGGTTATCCCACTACACAAGGGTGGAGAGACAACGGACCCCAGGAACTAGCGGCCCATTAGCCTGATGAGCCTGCTCTGCAAGGCCATGGAATGGATCGTCATACAACTTATAAAAAAAGACATTGGTAATCTCCAAACTCTGGACCACAACCATGTTGGGTTTGTAAAATGCAGATCATGTCTGCTAAACCTGATAGATGACATTGAAGCAGTCACCAGAACCATAGACAAGGGTAAGGTGTTTCACACAGACTATGTAGATCTTGCCACTGCTTTCAACACCATCCCACACTCTGGAATTATAGATAAACCCACTAAACTAGGTATAAATTGCTATGTCACAAGATTGGTTGCCAACTGGCTTACTGACAGAACACACACACTGTGAAAGTAGCAGACTCCAAGTATGACTTTGGACCAGTGACGAGTGCAGTACCACAGGGCCCAGTCCTGGGTCCTGTTCTGTTTTGTATCTACTTCCCTGAAGTAAACTTTAACATGGAAGGTCTGTGGCTAATGAAGTTTCCAGATGACTGCAAACTACGAGCCATAATTGTAAATACTAAAGATGTGGACATCCTACAAAAGGGCCTCACTGAGACAGATGGCTGGTGTAAAAGCCATGGGCTCAAGCTCAATGCCAAAAAGGACATTGTCATCCCCTTTGGTAAAAACTCTGTAGCCATGAACTATAACATAGGCGGTAGTATACTTAACACTGAAAGTGTGATAAGAGACCTTGGGTCACAGGTGGACAGTGGACACACCTGTGATAATCACATCCCCACAGTAGTCAGGAAATCCTTCTATGTGGCATACCTCATCACAAAAGGTGTCTCATGCAGAATAGAAGAGGACATCGTTCCCCTCTACTCATCACTCACTAGATCCATAATGGAGTACAACACCCCTTTTGCTATGTACCTCACAAGACATGTACAACAACTGGAAAGCCTGCAGCAATACCTCACAAAGAGCATTAGCGGCCTGAAATACATGCCATACAGACCATCTCAAAATGCTCCAGCTGTACTCTCTCGCATATCGCCTACTCAGAAGAGATCTCTGCCTAATGTACAAAGCTATGTCAAACACAGAGCTGTTGGACATGCTCCACGTAAAACACTCACAATTCCTCTGATCTTCGGCCCCAAAACCACTAGTGAAATACAAAAGGAAGGGGTGTATCCATTTACCTTATGGATGCCCCCACCTTCAGGTTAGTGGCACAGCATGAGGCCTTGGAGACCATACAAGTGCAACTAACATTGGGCAAAACTGCTTATCAGATTGTAGCCTGCTACAGATCACCTACCTTGTCTCAGGAACCTCACTCAGTATTCCTGAGAACAGTGGAAAATATAAAGGTCCTATCAAACACCATTATATGAGGAGATTACAACTACTCAAACACTGACTGAGAGAATTACTTGTGTACAACGTCCTTTGCCCAATGTTTCCTAGAGTTTAAAAACTCAAATGCCCTGGAACAGCTGGTCACCACACCCACTAGAGGTGACAACATACTGGACCTGATCATCACCAACATGGGGTACCAGTGTTCCACAACAGAGATAAACCCCTCACTGGTAATATCAGATCAAAAAGTAATCACACTGGACATCCACACCCTCCCCCCCAGTCAAGGAAACCACTGTGAAGACATTTTCAAAAGCAAACTGCACACTTCCCATGACCAAAGTGGAAAGTTCCAAAGCCCCCTTGCTATAGGATAATGCTATACAATCTGTCAAATCATTTACAAGTGCATTCTATGAGCATCTACAGGGATGCAGGGATCGAGACATGCCAAATAAAACCAAGATGCACTCCTCCAAAAATAAGAAACCAATCTGGTGGTCGTCGCCCATAAAAAAGCTATACAACAGAAGGAGGAAACGAACACATGATAGAGCAAACTTCACAAAAGGAAAGGCATCACTGATCATTATTAGGAAGACACAATGATCACTCATAAAATAATCCAAGGCCAGTTTCTAAAGACAAATTGCCAAGGAATGTAAGAATAACAACCACAAAGCCTTCGTTAGCTATACCAAACATTTAGGTGGCAACTTCCAAATATGCTGTCAGCTACTGACAAATGGCAAGAAATACACTGAACCAACTTACATTGCCCACATCCTGGGGGACAGATTCAGTGCAAACTCCATCACCATCACCCCCAAAAGGGCCTGTGTCCATCCCAGAAGAATGCAGAGCCCCAGACTTCATGGACATGCAGGTAAAGACAGCCCTCTCCAAAGCTAAGAACACAGCATCAATGGGACAGGGTGGTGTTCCAAGCTGCGTCTTACACCAGCCCTAAAAGGAATTACACCCTCACCTACATTCACTGTCCAGACTCAACCTTACCACAGGCTATGTACCCAAAGAATGGCATATGCCAACAGTCATCCAGCTCCACAAAGGGGGTGCCATAACAGAACCTGGAAACCATTGCCCTATAGGTCTACTCAGCCTGGTCTGCAAAGCTATGGAGCAAATTATCATGGAACCCATAAACAGAGACATTGGGGACCTGCAGACACTGGACTCTACCCAACTTGGCTTTGTTAAAGGCAGATCCTGCCTCCTAAACCTAGTTGACTCATTTGAAACAGTTATCAAGGACATGGATGGAGGTGAAAGTAGTCCACACAGCCCACCTGGACCTCACTAAGGTCTTTCAACACCATTCCCCACTCTGTCATCATGGACAAGCTTACCAGCTTGAACATTAACAGCTATGTCACAGGATGGGGGGGGGGCAACTGGCTCACAGATCAAACACACATGTTCAGAGTTGCAGGTGCCATGTCCGACTATAAACCAGTCACAAATGTCATCCCACAGGTCTTGGTCCTGGGACACCACCTGTTCAGTAGATACTGCCCAGAGGTACAGGCAAGCATGGGAGGAGTATGGCTGAACAGGTTTGCAGATGACTGCTAAATGTGGTCCATAATCGACTCTAAGGTTGACACAGACATCCTCCAGAAGGGTCTTACAGAGACAGATATCTGGTGTCAAAACAATGCCCTCAAGCAGAATGCCAAAGAATGCATAGTCATCCCCTTTGGATAAAACAAAGTGCACACAAATTACCACATAGGTAGTAATCCAGTATGTACGGAGAAAGTAATTATGGCCCTGGGGACCCAGGAAGATAGTAAACTCTCCTTTGATGATCACATGGCCAAAGTGTTTAGAAATTCCTTCTATGTAGCCCACCTAATGTCACCTAATGTAACCCACTTTGTCTAGTCTGATGATGTCACCATCCTACAAATATACCTGTGGAAAGGAGAGCTTACAGTGATGTGTATAGCGCATTGTGTAAATGTGTACTCTTCTAGTATCATAAAGTAGTTAGGTAGGGGTTTGAATCCTGCACTTGACAACTATGTGTGTGTTTGTGTATGATCTCCTTGGAGAGGAGCAACCTTTTTGGAGACTACTAAAACACCATCCTACAAATATACCTGTGGAAAAGTGAACTCCCAATAATGGGTATAGCGGGTCATGTTATTGCGTACTCCTCTAGTAGCATAAAGTAGTTAGGTAGGGGTTTGAATCCTGCACTTGACAGCTGTGTGTGTTTGTGTGTGATCTCCTTGAAGAAGAGCAAACTTTTCGGAAAGTAGAAAAACACCTTAAAAGTGGTATGCTTATCTTTGTCAAGTCTGATGATGTCACCATCCTACAAATACACCTGTGGAAAGGAAAATTTCCAGTAATGTGTATAGAACGTCATGTTAATGTGTATTGCTCTATTATCATACAGTAGTTAGTTAGAGGTTTAAATCCTGCACTTGGTGAGTGTGTGTGTGTGTGTGCTCAATGTGTGTGACACTGTTGGTCAATGTGTTGTGGGTTTTGATTTTACAACAGTATGCGCATTGCACGTCAGGTAGCTGTGTGGCAAATACATATACCTACATTTAACCTCATAGGTGGGAACCCTGCTTTCTCCATGAACACATCTGTCATCTTTGCCAGAGTGTGCTGCCACTTTCCAGACCTTAGGTCACATCTGTATGCTTGTGACAAGCCCAGCCACTGCAGTGATCCCTGGCCTTGATCATCCGTGTCACACACACTCATTATGGTTTTTATTGAATAGTGTGAGTGAGGGTTTATGGCTGAGGTATATTTCAGACCTGTTCAAACGCAGCAAAGTCTGTCAATGATGACTATTCATTATAGGTGTACAACAACCTTTGTGGATATGCATGCAGACCCCTTATTGCTTATGTGATCCACCAAGGGATGTCAAAATACCTTTGGAAATGTGATTACCAAAGGAGAGATGATGTATCACTTGGCTGCATGTACACATTGGTACCTGTTCAACATGTTGGTGGCTACTACCTATGTGGTACTGTGGGGATACTATGTTTTGTAAAGGTGGATGACTATGCTTTAGTTGGCTTATAGCTTTACAGCATGTGTTTGACAACAGGTATCTGTCTGTATGATACCCTTGTGGAGGATGTGTGTGCCATCTGGAGAATGCATTATAGGCCACAGTATGCATTTCCAGACGTGGTGGACATATCCCTACTGTGATTGCTTGTACCTAAGAGAGCTATATGCCAAACAGGAGTGGTCTCAGGAATGGGTGCAGGTGAATACCACTGGTTACTCGTATACTATAGTACCTGAAGGATCCAAATGTTACTGTGTGTCCTACATCTGTGTGTCAGTTGTCAAGACATCATCTAACGATTGTTTATGGTCAGGCTGTTGAGGTTATGTACACTACCAGAATGCAAAACAATGACAGATAGTAACAGTATCACCCACAGCACAGTGTCAAACCATGGCATACACACATGTGTACTCAAGTTCCACAATGCATGTAGTACAATGCATACTGGCCACCAATAGAAACTATGGAGTGTTACTCTGTAATACAGGGCATGTCACCCTGCCCATGTGTCCACTATGCACATACATGCAGACAGTGCACCTCCACCATGTTCACAAATGTACACCTGCAAATCTGTGCTACACACATCCCACACGTACTGTCCACTCACTAACACATGCTGCCAATACTACACACATCAACCAAGTGGCACGTAGGTGGACAATACACTATTGGAGCTAACACTGGTGTAAACAATACTACATTGACAATCATAGCTTTAATGCATCATGCCTGCTCAGCTACACCTTCAAGGATATCATTACACTTTACTGTTGACAACATGCTAACATTGCTATACTGCTATAAAGTCACCCTGTGCATGAGCACCATGATAGCGTGTTCCTGCATCAATGTTACAGATGACAGGAGGTGGCACAGGTTTCACCATATGCACAGCGTCTGTTGTTGGTTTGCCAGAGGCCTACATTGAGCCATACAATCGACATGTATATGTGTGTGTGTGTGTGTGTTTGTGTGTGTGTGAGGGCCAAGAGTACTGCTATGGGCCAATGTTGATGTAATGTGTGCGGGTATGTGTTAGCCCTAGGTGTCTGGCTTCTCTGTGTGTGTGTGTCTGCACACAGTTCCACCATGTGGCTGCCATATATGGGGATTTGTGTGACAGCCACAGACTGTACCTGCCAGGCTTTACAGATCACCATCTCTGGCCACGGAAACGGTACCTGTGCCTGGCAGGTGTGATACTGACAGTATCAGGTACTAAGCCAGACTGGGTACTATCCTCAGAGGTATACAGATGTACACTGGACCCAGGTCCCTGCTGGGACTGTTCAGAGCCACGTGCACGTGGTCTTTTAGGACGGTCTATGGACATCCCACCCCCTACATTGCTGGGGCTGGTACTGGCACTACTGGAGCGGCTGTGACTTGAGTGACGTCTGCTGTGACTGCCAGCTGCTGATGTTGCTGGCGTATGTCCACGTCGATGTCTCAACCGTCCCGCACTATCCTGACACATGGACATGACATTGCGGAGGACATCTAATGTCTCACCCCAATGTCTATCAGTGACCTCAGTGTAATTACGGATGGCACCTGCTAGGTCACAGATACTGTCAATTATAGCGGTGTTATGTGCCCTCTGTACCCTTAGTCCTTATCTGGTGTACCGTTCCATACGTGCCTGTGCCTCCATGACAGCCTGGAACATGCATGAGGTTATAAGACCTGTGGCACATCTGCCAGGGACATGATGAGCAGCAGTGCTCCGACGAGAACCCCTGGACATTTGCCTATGTGGTACCGTTCCAGACATCTAGGTATGGCTGCTGAGTCGGGATGCATGTGCCATAGATACCACACTGTCTTGGCCAATGCCGACTGTACACTGTCCCTCAGCTAAGGATATTGGTGATGGATGTATTGGCAGTATGACTGTGTGCATAGATGGAGTGGACACTTGTGTACTGTCGATTGGTGGCCCAACAACAGACCCTGGCAAACATGCCTCCACCTCAAAACACCTATCCTCATTATCACTATTTGGCTCAGTGACATCAGGTTCCCTGCTGCAGTGAACCAGCCCATCCTCAGCACCTGTGAGAGGAAGACAGGAAACACACTTTACGACCTGTACATGATGTTGGAACACATGCAGACATGCACACATGAACACATGAACACATGAACACATGCACACATGCACACATGAACACATGCACACATGCACACATGAACACATGAACACTTGAACACATGCACACATGCAAACATGAACACATGAGCACATGAACACATGCACACAAATACACTCCTCACTAAAGCAGACACACACACACACACACACACACACACACACACACACACACACACACACACACACACACCACCAGCAGTCCAGAACATACTCAATAGCGGTTGATGGTGGGGTACAGTATCACAAGCCAGTCATATCACATGTGTCAGCATGCAGGACGTGTGTTGCTCAACAACATGCAGTGCGAGTGTAGACAGCCCTTGCTAATAACAGTATACATGGCTTTGATGAATGTGTGTTGTTGTTCAGAGATTGTCCTCACCCTGGAACGCAATGTGTACATGGACACAACATTGCTGTGCAAGTATTAAAAGCTCTGCAATGTCCTGTGCACCATCACTCACAGGTATACATACCATGGCTGGATGTGTATCTGTGTGTCACATAGATATCCATTTCTGATTAGAGCATCTGTGTCTTTAGCAGATAATTGCGGACACAGGTTTAGCATATGCATGCTATGTATACACACAGGATGAGTGTTGCATGTATACCTGATAGAATACCATTGCTCAACATAGCCATTGTACAGTGGTTATGGTGAGTGTAGGACATATTGTGGACATGCCAGTGCCAGCCATGACATGGCATGCTGCAACACAACTGCAACATTAAATAACACACATGCCCAATGTGTGTCATGTGACCTATATACTCAATAGCATTACAAGGCATATATGTGTCACTTTGTACAAATGGTGATTGCTATGCATATTGTGTATAGGTGCATATGTTTGCACACACACACAACATTGAGGTGCATAGCAATGAATGCTGTATGTAGTACTGTGGTTACTGTAACTGGATGGGGTGTACTACCATGAGCCATCATCATGCAGCATCATGTGGTCACTCAAGGCTACTAATATGTACCAGGCTGGCACCTAGCATGCTGTACCTGAACTGCAGTACCATGGCTACATTCACCATTTCACAGCCAGTTGTTACATGGGTTTGTAAGGTGCCCAATAGGGAGCATTGCCTGACATGAATGTGTTATGTGTTGAAGAGTGTCGCACAGCCCCATGATAGGCCTCTACCCCTCAGGTATATTATGTGTGCTGTGTGGTTGACATTTGGGATACTGGAGTGTGACCTTACAGCAGGCTTCTGAATACGCGATGTGTAGCATATTAACATGTACTGCGTATGACAAAGTTGTGTATGTTGTGTGCATGTGTATCGACTCTGCCTATCCAATGTCCACTACAGTGTTGCCACAATTGTGTGGGATGCTCTGTGTATTGCATGTGTTTGAGGCAGCTACTCATGTTACTGAGATGTGCATAGTCTCACAGCAAACATGCACAGCATGCATTATGCATAGGTGTGTTACGTGTACATGGCCTACACCGCACCTATGACATGCACATTTAATTTGCAATATTAAATGTAGAACACACTCAACAGCATGGATCTGCTGCTTTGCTGTTACACCAGAGGGACCTACAAGGATATGAGACAGTTTATCAGTGGCAACAACTGTGGCATTGCTACTGTGGGTTTGCAATCTTACAGTAGTACAACGGTTGACAGTCACAGGCCTACAGATTATGTTACAAATTATCAGTATTGCACAACACCAGGCTCCACATCTTCTAACTACACAGTACACATCTCACATATGCATGATCTACCAGTAGAGGTAACAGTAGTCTACAGATATGCCATGTTACCTGCACGCTCCATGTCAACTCGATGGGTGGCTCCGGCTTCCATGAAGACATATGTTTGCTGTTGTTCTTGTTGGCCAGGAGCCACCAGGCTCAGGAGCAGCTCCTCCACTCTGGTGAGGGGGGGATGGATGGCTACCCCACCACCTGTGGCAAGCTGTTGTCTACGGACATCAGACGCATGCTGTCGAACATGTCTAAGTAAATCACTGCAGTGATGGCGTACCTGCTCATAGGTCTGGTTATGCATGTCTATGTCATTTACCCTACGGACAACATCTTGCCACTGTTCAGTCTGCTCATGCTGGTCCTGTCTGGTTCTTGAGAACAGCAGGGTGTAGTGCTGAACCATGCTGGTTGTTATCTGTTCATCCTCTGCTAGGCTATAGGTAGGGTTGCAATGGTAAGCCATGACCCTGGAAGACAATGAAACAATATGTGTGAGCAAGTCATGTGGCACACTTAACATTCTAAAGTACAGATATCACTGAACTGACATATATAGCAACCTATTGGCTGTCAGAGGATGCACACTTTCAATACCACATATCAGTGCTCAACCCACAACTGCCTGACAGTGCCTGGCATGCTCTAGATATCAAACCATGTTCTGCACAGCAACAAAGAGAAACCAGTATGTAAGACTATACAACAGTACATGGCACACTGTATGCAACACAATGCACCACCTAGCCACAGGAGGTATATATCAAGCTAATGCATAAAGAAATATGCCATCCATTACAATGATTGTAAAGTCCAGTTACAGAATTACCAGTATACCACACTAGTTGTTGATGGCAAACCCCTGCCTAACATATGTGCATGTTCATTAATATAGGTGGCATACTGCTGTACTAGACTATACATTTTGCTATATATGCACTTATATCCTGTAACACACATATGACCGAGGGCATGTTACAGGCATACCCACACACACATCAGACATACATACAAAACACAAAGGTATGCCAACCCAGATGAGCTTTACCTGTGTACCATACAGTACTGTATGTCAGTACTTACAAAACCTTATGCCTGAGGTATGTAATCTGTGAGGACTACAGGGAACACACAAAACAGTGGTTCCAAGCAATGTGGACATACACCATACTGTGCTGTTTAGGCCTACAGCTTCAGGTAGTACTACAGTTCATACGGGATTTGGATTCACCAGCAGTACCAATCAATAAGCATACATGTACTGCTTTTGCCTACAATGGCACACCCCAGTCAACACCAAGGGACTACGTCAGACCATATGCCATACCGTTTTTTCTGCCTAGCAATAGCATACACATCTTTTGCTGGGATCAGAGCTAGGACACAAAATACCATGACAGAAACAGTTTCCCACTAAGCTATCACACATATACAGAACTTTGACACATTCACCAACACATTCACCATCACACTCAGTCAACCTCACATAGCAATTATTGCAACAAGTACATGTGGGTGTGTATCGGTTCATAGGTAGGTAATAGGCTATTGGCCCTAGGGCCTATAGAAGCCTAGCCATACGCTACACTGGCATTTGACACACATGTAATTAAATTTCATGTGCCCCTGTCAAGCAGAGCCACAGAGGTGATTCCCGGGGTGTATTTCCTATCTCCCATCCAATCATCAGGATTATTCATGACGACTGCTAATGAGGAGCTTTGTTTGCTATTGATAGGTGGTTTGTCTCAGAGTATGAGATGTCTCTGAGATAGGAATCTATCCCTCCAGCATGTTCTGTTTATTGAGGTGACAAGGTTTAGATCCCTAGAGCGTGTAGCTCATAGGGATTGTAATCTGTTTACATGGAGCATGTCCAACAGCTCTGGGTTTGACATAGCTTTGTATGTTAGGCAGAGGTCACCTCTGCGTAGGCAGTATACGACACAGTCTAGCTGTGGTTTTGTGGGACGGTCTGCATAGGGCATCTGTTTGAGACCGGTATTGCTCTTTGTGTGGTATGTCTGTGGCCTTTCCAGTTGCTGTAGATGTCTTGTGAGGTACATACCAAATGGGGCATTGTGCTCTATAATGGGTTTTATGAGTGATGAGTAGAGGGGAACACTGACCTATATTTCCCTGGATGACACACCTTATGTGATGAGGTGTGCCACGTAGACAGATTACATGATTAGTGTGGCACTGTGATTATCACAAGGGAGACTACTGTCCACCTGTGTCCCATGGTCTCTTATCACACTTTCAGTGTTAAGTAGGCTACCACCTATGTGGTAGCTCATGGGTACAGAGATTTTGCCAGAAGGGATGCCAATGCAGTTTCAACATTGAGCTTGAGTCCATGGCTTTGTCACCAGGCATCTGACACAGTAACTATGACCCTGTCTCTCTCTCTCTCTCTCTATATATATATATATATATATATATATATATATATATATATATATATATATACATATATATATATACATATATATATATATGTGTGTGTGTGTGTGTACACATACATATAAACATCCATTGGTGTACATATAGATATACATATGGGCACATATACCGTCCACCTTTCATGGTGGGAATATCAATTATGCGAAGGTTGTGAGGTATACAGTTATGTAATAATATTACACAGTCTTGTGCGGAATGCATTGAAGGTGTTCTCAGCCCATGTAGCTTTAGCAGGCCTCACTGGCTGCAACACTGCAAACCTGACAAATCATACCCACAGTGTTTAACCACCACATGTCATATACCAGCACTGTATGCTGTCTTGTTTGCCACACACTACAACCTACATAGAAATATGCACATAACAACCTTCAACAACATATATATATGTCCACCTTTCACAAACAGTTGCAGTATGTCCCTTGCTCCATGCACATGTGCATATGCTAATATATCTGACACAGAAAGATCTATCCGTATGTGTGTGCCATACACACATAAGGTCCACACTGTTGTAAGTCCGTGGACCTCACAGCTGACCTGTTGGGCCTTGCTACAACATGGACAGGTGTCACATGTGAGCACACAGTAATATTAGAGGGTGCATATATAGCTGCAAATGCTAGATTGGCATACTAGCCTGGTACAGCAGTTGCCACTGCTAAGCTACACGTTAATATGACTATCATGCATTTGTTACTCTGTCATATCCATGTTTATATAGCTGTATGCACTACTCCCCAAAACAGCCATTGTACACACTACTCTACAGAACCCAGATAACATGGATCAGATGTTTGACATTTAATGCTGAGCTACATATGTCAAAGTTATATCCCACTGCACACAGCTACACACTGATTTGTCCATGGCAATAGTTATGCAGGGCATCTGTGCATAGATACGTACTGCTGCCACATATGGATGATTCAAAGTATGTATAGTACTCTTCAAAAACATCTACTACATGCCAGTAAATACATATCTGTTACATACCTTTCCTTTGTATGTGTTTGTATTTTTCAGTTCCGTGTGTCTTTATTTTTTTTTTCTGTTGCTGTTGATGTTGATGTAGATGTCGGTGTCTGTCTGTCTCTGTCTCTGTCTCTCTCTCTCTCTCTCTCTCTCTCTCTCTCCATAACAGCAATGGAATGATTGCATGTGTGGACAGCAAGTACAGCCTGCTTTTATAGGTATCTGCACATGTGCATGTGATGACCTCTGCACCAATTGGTGGCCACCATTTGGTAATTGCATGCAGCCTGCTGTATGGTGATTGCAGTACTCACTGTCATAGCAACCTAATGCTATAAATTGCTAAGTGAGGTAGGCATAGCCCTTTCAGCTTTCCAAAGTGGGGCCCATGCTTGTTTGCTGTGGACACCGTTGTGTAAGTCAGAAGGTTGGTATACTTCTTATATCTGAAGCTAGGGGTGTAGCCAGTGATTTGAATGTTGTACTCAGACCTGAATGTTGCCACTTCCAGTACACAGTTGTCAGTGTAGAATTGTACTCACCCCTACAAATGCTAACACAAGATACGTGGGAGTATGTAGTTTCTTTTCTACTGATACAATTAGCTGCCATACATAAGTAGTTATTGAGATGTATTCATTTGGCACATGAACTGTTTGTGAACTGCTATACTGTGAATATTAATGTACTCACTTCTGCACAGTTTCTGCTTTTTTATTGTTGACATTAGCACAGGATGCTCAAGAAAACTGGACAATTCCAGTACTGAGTATGCCTACCTACATCCTTGGTGGACCCTGAACACACAGGTATTTTCTACATTTGGGTGGGGATTGTCCTGCTATGATACTGTGTGGGGGTTGTAAAGTGCTGCTGTAACATTATTTACTGCTAGAATGGCTGGTTCTGTTATCACAGTCATGTAATGCAATTCCACAACAACTGCTGGTAAAGTTCCACAGAACAGGTTTTGTGTTATGGCATTCCTATCTTTCCTTTACATTCACTCATTCTGATGCATGATATATCTATTTCAGCAACAACCTGCTATATATCTACTGTGGCTTAGTGGTACTTCATGCAGTCTAGTGTGTCCAAGGTCCGGGGTTCAAGACTGACAGAGGTGTTTTATTTTGCTGCTGAGCAGAACAAGGGCCCTCACATGCAGGGTGACTAAGGCACTTTTAAGCAGTTGTAAGAGGGTTTGCACAGGTTTGCGCGAAGCTTAGCAATACTTAGCTAAGCACACACAAGCGCACACTCGCGCAAACCTGCTAACTACTGCTTAAAAGTGCTTACTCCCGCTAACATCCGCGCTTATTTCTTTGAAAGAAAAGAAAATAGGGAGATAGGAAAGTGGTGAAAAAGGGGCACAAAGAGGGAAAGACAGTGGGGAAAACAGCTCAGGATGTGCAGGACGGGTGTAGGGAAGGTCTATAGCTGCCCATTTCTTTAACAGCAATAGCTGTGCATATGCTAGAAATTTGGAGGGAAATATGAAACCTTCCACCCCTGACAGAGGGGTGAGGACAACAAAGTATGTTGTACTGCCAAATAAATATCAGTTTATGTGTCCAGCGGACATGTGTGCAAAATGGGCAGCTATGTATGGGGCGTAATTTTTTTTTGGGAGCAGATTGCCCTTTTTTTTTTCAGGTGAGAGTGGAATGTGTGGTAGGGGAAGTGGGTATATATGGGGAGGTAGGTTGAGAAGGTAAACAGACAAAACAAACAAGATGCACACAGGGGCAGAATATGACACATGTGGTGGGTGAACACCATTGACGGAGAAGGATGTTTGGAAATCGCAAGCCCATGGGCCCACAGATGGCAACAGTGGAACTGAGATCCCCACCCATGGGCAGTCACCACTACACCTTCACAGCCCAGAGTGTGGCTGTGCTGGGGGCTGCATAGGAGGGGCAGGCTCACCCGTGAGTCACGCCACATGTGCCTCAAGCTGGCGTAGAGGATCAACGACTGAACGCTCGATCTCCCTACGCACCACAGCCCGCACCGTTTGGAGAGTGATAGGTGGCCCTCCTCCGGCCACGCTTGCATGGGGGAATGAGCCCCATCCCCCTGCAGCATTTCCACCCGAAGGTGGCACAGGGCCAATGGAGGAGGAGGTCCCGGGCTGGGAACCGGACCTGCTGGTGCCAGGTACCATCGCCAGCTGAGGTGGGATGGATGGGTCCGCTGGGACCGGCCTTCCCATACGTTCTAGGTTTAGGCGGGTTTAATGACAATATGGGTTGTTAACATCCAAGAGCATTTCAAATTAGTTGTAACAGCATGCAGTAGTATTCCCATTAACCCAACACACCAGAGTTCCAACAGTTGAACAGCAAGCATAGCACATGCATATATAGAACAACAGTGGACATTCCAACAGCATGCAGGATTGATTGGTGGCAACAGGCCACCAAGATTGTGGTATTTGAACAGGGCACATGCATCAAAGTAAATGCAGATATTTATGAACCAATAGGACATATGTCCCAACAAATGTTTTGAGATTAGACATACCCATTGACGTGTGGAATTGCATTGTTTATGCACATACAGTAGGGTGTAAAAAGATACCTCCATTAACAACTTATATGTACTTATAGTTTACACTACATTCCTATTGACTGCAGGTATATATCCCCTACATGTATTATTACACTTGGCAATATCCGTTAAATTGTGAAATGGGTTTTGCTAGTTCTTTATATACCTGACCTGTATCTGACATACAGACTGTCCAGGATGCAGATGTTACTGCTACGTATTTATATATTTTATTTATATATATATATATATATATATATATATATATATACATATCTGGATGTGTTCAGGTGATATTATCAATTATATTTTAACAGCCCCCTACATTTCTAGCTTTCTACAATAACAAGCTACTCATGTGCCAGATTAACCTATACATTCCAGCCATTAATCAACTGTTGAGGACTGTATATATGCTTAACAGCTACTGGCACTCCCTTCTTCCACTTTATGTGGGCCTACCCAAGTGTGGGTTGACAGCACTTAATACAACAGTAATATTTCTATAATGCAAGAGTACAACAACATATCAAAGAAAGTGACATGGACACACTCCAGGAATTATACCTTTATTAATTACATTACACACTTTTCTAGAGGCTCTCTCATTTATTTGATATTACAGTGCATGCAGAAGACTTATTCAAGACGTATTATACCTTTATTAATGGGTTACAACACTCTTTTTCATGATCTCTCACTTATTTTATATAACAGTACATGCAGAATAATTACTAACCTGCCTGGTGGTGCAGCCTTAGCAGCCTATCTGCATAGGCTTGCTGATTCGCAGCATGGACACCTGCAGCTGTGAAGTAAATGAAGTGATATTGAGACATATACCTATCCATAATATAGACTACAGTAGTAATTCTTACATACTTCATTCCATGGCTACCTACTCAGTAGTGGGGCATTTTCCATCCCACGGGCCTCTTGTATCCACTGGTTCAGTCGGTTTTGCTTCTATCTCTTCAGGTCTGAGTAGTGGTGTCTAACCTGCTCACCAGTCCGAGGGATGCCTGTGGCACTGGTGAGATCATGTGCTAGACGGTTCCAGGCTTCTGCTTTGTATTCATCACCAACATGGGGACTCTATGTTCCACACCAGAGGTAAACCCCTCATTGGTAAGATCAGACCATAAACAAATTTCCCTGGACATCCATATCCCGACCCCACCCCCAGCCAAGGAAATCACTGTAAAGAATTACTCAAAAGCCAACTTTGCACTTCTCAAGACTGAGGTGGAATCCTTCAAAGTCCCTGGGCCAGAGGATAATACAGCCCAATCCGCAGAATTCTTTACAAATGCATTCTATGAGCACCTGCAGGAATGCATGGATCGTGCTATCCCAAATAAAACCAAGACTCACTCCTCCAAAAACAGGAGAACGGTCTGGTGGAACCCAGCCATAAATAAGCTATACAACAGAAGGAGGAAGCTACTACATGACAGAGCAAAATCCCAAAAAGGGAAGGCATCTCTGATCAGTATTAGCAAGAAACTCTGATCCCTCATAAAATCATTAAAGGCCAGTTTCGAAAGAAAAATTGCCCTAGACACTAAAGATAATCACAAGGCCTTCTTTAGTTATGTCAGGAACATGGGCAGAAACTCCCAGATATGCTCTGAATTGTTGCATAATGGTACAAAATATACCGAACCTACAGACATAGCCAACATCCTGGCAGACAGATTCAGTGCAAACTTCTCCCCCAAAGGAGCAAATGCCTATCCCAACTGAATGTAACCTCCCTGACTTCACAGATGCACAGGTGAAAGCTGCCCTCTCCAAAGCAAAAAACACAGCATCTATGGGACCGGACGGTGTCCCAGGTTTTGTCTTACATGAGCTCCAAGAAGAACTGAACCCTCACTTTAAGTCACTGTTCAAACTTAGCCTTACTACAGGATATGTACCCAAAGAATGGCGTACAGCTACAGTGGTCCCACTCCACAAAGGTGGTGCCACAACGGACCCCGGAAACTATCGCCCCATAAGCCTGACTAGTCTGGTCTGTAAAGCTTTGGAGCGTATTATCATGGAACTCATAAACAAAGACATTGGGAGCCTCCAGACACTGGACCCTACCCAATTTGGCTTTGTTAAGGGCAGATCTTGCCTCTTAAACCTAGTTGATTTCTTTGAAACAGTTACCAAAGCCATAGATGAGGGCAAGGTAGTCCACACAGCCTACCTGGACCTCGCAAAAGCCTTCGACACAATACCCCACTCGGGCATCATAAATAAGCTTACCAGCTTAAATATCAACCCCTATATCACATGATGGGTTGCAAACTGGCTCAGAGATAGAACCCACATGGTCAGAATCGCAGGTGCCATGTCTGAATCCAAACCAGTTACAAGTGGCGTCCCACAGGGCTCAGTTCTGGGACCTCTCTTGTTCGGTATATACTTCTCTGAGGTTCAGGCTAACACGGGGGGATTATGGCTGACAAAGTTCACAGATGACTGCAAACTGGGGGCCATAATCAAATCTCCAGCTGACACAAGCATCCTCCAAAAGGGTCTCACAGAGATGGATGCTTGGTGCCAGAGCCACGGCCTCAAGCTAAATGCTAAAAAGTGCATAGTCATCCCCTTTGGGAAAAACAAGGTGCCCACAAATTACCACATAGGTGGTAATCCATTAAGTACGGAAGAAATAATTAGAAATTTGGGGACCAACGTAGATAGCAATCTCTCCTTTGATAATCACGTCGCCAAAGTAGTTAGAAAGACCTTCTATATAGCCCACTTTATCACGAAAGGGTTCGCATCTAGATCAAGAGAGGTCATTGTGCCCCTCTACTCGTCACTCATCAGGCCCATAATTTAATACAATGCCCCTTTTGGGATGTACCTTACCCGACACCTGCAGCAACTGGAGAGACCCCAAAAGTACCTCACCAAGAGGATCATGGGCTACAAACAGATGTCCTATGCAGCTCGACTAAAGAAACTCCAGCTCTACTCAGTTGCTTACCGCCTACTCAGAGGCGATCTATGCCTGATGTACAAAGCCATGTCAAACCCAGAATTAATGGACATGCTCCACCTCAAAAAATCCAAGTCCCTTAGAGCTACACGCTGCAGAGACATAAACCTCAGCATAAAAATAAATAGGACATGCTGGAGGGACAGATTCATTTCCCAGAGGCTCCCCTCACTCTGGAATAAAATCCCAATTCATGTTAGACATAGCCCCTTGCTGACCCTCTTCAAGCGAAATTTGGACGGGTGGATGGGAAATCGCAAATTCACTCCTGGGATCTCTCCTGTGTCCCTGCTAGACAGAGGCACAGTAAACTAATCTTAAAAGGGTACCTTCTGTGACCTACTTTACAGAGGCACAGTAGGCTAATCTAATAGGGAGGCGGAAGCCAAATACACTCTGGATAGGCTTATAAATGCCCTAGGGCAGATAGCCTAGTATCTACCTGTGAACCTATGAACCTATTTAGTGCCCTGGAACTGGCCCTGCAGGAGTCTGTCATCATGATTATGGACGAGGAGCCAAACCATCACTTTTGACTCCTCAGTGCCCCATCGTTGCACTCGAAAGTGAGAGCCCTCTCCAACACCTGTCATGCTGCCTGCAGATGGGAGCTACAACCAGTTATGGCAAGTATTCCTGCCTATGGGGCTTAAATATGCCTCATTTCCCGCACTTATTTGTGATTGGCCGGTTTTGAAAATCTCAGCTGAAAGCACACCTGCTTAGCACTGGGTAAACTTTCATTAATATGTAAGTGTGTGTTGAAAGTGCATGCATATCAGAAGCTGTCATGGCTTAGTGGTTCAGTACTGTGATTATGGTGCACAGTATCCTGGGTTCAAGGCCTGTCATTGCTTTTTATTTTACTACTGACCAAACCGGCTAGGAGGTGTGGCTGTGTTTAGCTGACTTTGCTCACTTTTGCCCAACATTGCTCTACGGTGCTGTATGTTGCCTGATGTTGCCCAACGTTGCCCGATGTTGTGCTAGTTAGTGCGGTGCACAGCTCCACGCAAACATGTTTTGCTTGTGCTAGTTGGCGCGATGCACAGCTCCACGCAAAGCCATTGTGCTAGTTAAAGCAGTGCTAAGCTATGAGCAATTATACTTAAATGTGCTTAATACTGGTAAACTTTGCTTAGCAGTGCTTCACATTGCTTAAGATACGTTACTTATGCATTCATCAGTATGCATAACCATTTCACCTTCATATATATATATATATATATATATATATATATATATATATATAAAATGTCGTTCACTACTACATAGGCCACTTCAATGCTTTCTACTAATATTTAAAAGATAAATGTCAGGAATTATTTTTCTATACAGATTTCCGACAGAAAATAGAAAGGGGATTGGTGGGACTCGAACCAGGAATGCCTCCTCTTTGTGCGAAGGCTCTACCACTACGCTATTGCTATTTAGCTTAATTTGCATATAAGTTTCTTATTATCTTCTTTGATCTCTAAACTGCTAACTGTAGCTAAGCAATGGGCAAACCCACGCAAACACGTGCAAATATGGGCAGCTATATCGAGAATAATAAAAAAAAGGGAAAGCTTTACATTTTATAATTGTACAGGGGTTTAGAATGTGGGGGAGTGTAGTGTTGGGTATGTACACATTTGAGCAGACTTGCTCATGTCAGTTGACATTTGCCAATTGAGGGACTTGCAGGGGCGTGGATTTTTGGACTGCTCGGCAGTCCGACATGCCCCCTGCACTCGTGCATGCTCCGTGTTAGCCTTAGAGTTGAGTCAGCGCATCCTCTTGAATATGCATGGTGCGCTGATGTCTTCCTCTTAGGCTGCAGTTTCCGTGTAAGACTTATTTAGTCTTACACAGAGGATTAGTGAATCCCAGCCAAAATATATTTCAAAACATTTTGAATACATAACAGTAAATACAGATATTATAATTGCACATGACTTTAAATGTGATTTAAGAATAAAAGAAGAAAAAATGTGATAATGTAAATATAATGATAGAAGTAATTAGGTGTGGAAAATTCAACCTGTGGGGATACAATAGACAGACACATAGTAGAGGTGACAATAAAACATGAATAGATTATTTCTTGATATCTTCTGAATAGAAATATCAGAAGAAGGCATGATAGAAGTAGGTTTTTCAGATCATGTTGTCATAAGGGTTGAAATTAAAAATAAAGATCCATATAGAAAGATAGGAAAGCACATAAATAGATTTCATGAAAAGGAATGGGAAGGAATAGGGAAATAACAGTTTTAAAGCTTTGGGAAGATCATATAGGTATGAGAGATTTTTACAAAAATTGGTCAGAATGGTGGATGGTATTTAAAGAGAAATACAAGAAGTATTATATAGATTGTCAAGTACAGAATAGAAGGAAGGCATAGAAAGTTTATAACAAGTTAAGTAACAAAGTATTTTATAATATTGAAAGGGATGATAGTGTTATATAAAGTGTCAAGTACAGAATAGAAGGAAGTTTATGACAAGTTAAGTAACAAAGTATTTTATAATATTGAATGGTATGCCAGAGAATATTTTAGTAGAGATAAAGATATATTTAGGTAGTAGAGATAAAGATATATTTAGCATGAATCAGGAGAAAATTAGATTCTTTGTTATATAAACAAAGATATGCTTTGCAAGGAAGAAAGGAAAGAGATAGCTCCTTATTTGAGTAAGACAATTAAAGAAGATAATAGTATAATGAAAGAAATAAAAAATGCATCAGGAATAATTCAGATTAGTCAAGAAAAGATAATGGATGCTGCAGTGCAATTAGTCAAAGATGTGTTCAAATAGGAAGTAATAGATACAAAGAGACAATGGAATGTGAAAATGTTTTCAGAACAAGATAATAAAGAATTATTAAAATAAATTCTTGTAGAGGAAATATTAAAATATTAGCAACAGTTAATGTAGAATCAGCAGGGGGTACTGATGAAATAGAACACCAAATGTATAAAGATATGTTAACATCACAAAAAGGGTGTTTTTTTTTTTTTGGTTGTTTGTTTTTTTTTTGTCTTTTTGTTTTTTTGAGGTAATGTATGAATGGTTAAGGGAAGCTTTCAATTATAAAGAATTATATACTCGTATTTTAATGTTTATATGGGAAAAAGGTGATAGAAAAGAAATGAAAAACCATAGACCTTTAGTTTTAAATAATACAGATGATAAGATATTTATGAAAATTTTACAAAATGAATGGAGAAAAGGATTCATAATATAATAGAGAAGATGATATATAGTATAAAGGGAGGGGAAGTCAAGATGTGTTATTGTTAGAGAATTAGTAGATGATTGTATTTGCAAGAATGAAAAATGAAAATACTGATTGGACAATTAAGTAAAGCTTTTGAATCTATAGAACATGCAATATTTTGGGATATCTTTCAGTCATATAACATTGGTTCAAAAATAGGAAATCTGTGCATTACTGCTTATGAATATAACAGAATAAAAGTTTTGGTAAATGGATGGTTAAGTCAGAAAACATGCATTAGGAGAGGTATAAGACAAGGTTATCCATTAAGTAGTTTGATTTTTGTTTTAGTAATTAATACAGTTGTGATATGAATAAATCAAGAAATGCAGAAAGATGCATATGTGACAAAGAAAAATATTAGTATACTTATTTTATCAACTTATGCAGATGATATTAAACTTGTGGCTAAAGATGATGATAGAATGAACTTAGTTTTGAATCATTTAAATGAGTGTTTAAATGTTATAAGATTGCATATTAATAGTGAGAAAAGCAAAGGTGTAAGGGATATTGGGAAACAGATGTTGACTTTAATATGGATAACATAACAGTTTCTGGGAATACACTTTGGGAAGCAGGATGTAAAATATATACAAGATATACAAGACTATTGTAGAAAAAATGAGGAATGCATGCATGTTCTGGAAAACATTTAAGTTATTTAAAAAGAAGATTTATTTCATTAATTCAATATTAATGGAAGAAATGGCTTATTTGGTCAGTATATTTAATTTACATTTGGAATACAAAAAAGAGATCTGTAGTATATTTATTTTTGCATGGGGTTCTTAGCTAAACTCTGTCAAGGAAAGGATTCTATATGTTGAGAAAGATAAAGGAGGTTTAGGACTAATTGATTCAGTGGTTTATGCAGCCTCATTAAATTTCTGTAAGGTTATTAAGAAGTTTAAGATTGATAATGTTGATATATTAATTGGCATATTAAGAAAAAATATGGTAAGGAATGGAAGTTATTTTTCAATTTTAAAAGGATAAGATGCAGCACTAATACTGAAATATATTCTTATCAAGAAAAAATATTACTATAGACAATAAAACTTGAAGAAGTTAACAATGAAAGAAGAGTATGCATAAACATTTTATGTGTACATATTATTAAGTATATCCATGTGAAGATCTGCATGTGAAAAAATGGGTCTATAAAAATAAAAGTAAGGAAAGAAAGAATTAATCATATGGTTGAATGTCAACATATTTTTATAGAAGATGTCTGTGAGAAAATTACCAGCAAAAGCTAATATGCAATATAAAAGGAAATAAGATAGGATGTGCAATTATTGTAAAGAGTTTGAAACTGCTGAATATGTATGCTTGAAATGTAAAAGAACAATGAAGTTATAGAAAAAGTTGTGTGATTTGAAGTATTTTGATAATATAAATTGTGTGGAAGATGTTAATGTGGCTATGACTGAATATAATTTTTATGAAAACAAAATCAAGGATTATGTTTATAAGATACATAAAAAATATTGTTTGTTATATGGACTATTTGGAATCAAAGAGTAAAGGAAATTATGTTTAATGGAAAATGGAACTTGACAGAAATTTTGGAAAAGATAAGATTTAGGTTTTGGAAGCTAGAATGGGGGTCAAAAATTTAAATATGTTATTGAAATGTGTATATTATGAGTAGATTATATGAGTAATGAAATGTACGTATGTTACATTGTAAATATTGTAATTACTATAAATAATGTAAACACTACGTTAATATTGTAAAATATAAAATAAAGGACCCCTATTCTTTTTGATTAGTGCATTGGGATCTTTTACATCACCAGATCAGGCAGATGGGGTCTTGTTTTAACATCTCACCCAAAGGATGGCACACCCCAGAGTGCAGTATCCCCTTATACTGCACTGCAGTGTCACCATTGGAAAAATTACTCCAACTACCTGGAATGGGAATAGGACACAAGGCTTTCAGTATCCTAAGCAAATGTATTCCATGCTGAGATACTGAAACTGCAAACAAGCACATGTTCATTTTTCCAGGCCTTCCAAGGAAAATATCATCAATATAAACAAAACAAGTAAATGCAGCAACATGCACCACTTAGTACTCTATTGTGGTTTCCTGAAATAACACAAATAGAAATAATATAGATCTAAACATTCTGGGGCAGTGCCATACCTCTCAACTTATTTGGCCAACAAATTTTGATAAAGCCAAATGTCTAAATGGAGATAAAGTCAGAAACAATTGTTAAATATTATTGCGATTCTCTTAAAAATTAATAGAGTAATAGAATAACTGTTTTGCATCAGTTTGCATTTTTGAACAATAAGAAATATAAAACTCAAATGACTAGCATTATTGAATGACTGTTATCATGAGTGAATTGCCAGAAAATCAATACTGTTATAAGGGGCAGGGCAAACATTTGAAGCAAAATCAGGGACAATCTGACATAACAATCAGGAACAGCTTTTAAATCTTTTTTTTATTTACTTAGAAAGTTGCATCAGCATTCTGCCTTTTAGCAGTTACAGCTGTATTCCTCTTAAATCCATTATCTGATAATTCTGTCCTAAATTTATCTCTAAAGAAGTCATATAATTTCCTTCCAACTATCAATCAATATTACTGGCTTTAAAATCCACTGATATATCAGGTCATCAGTGCCGAAAAATCTTGTTATTCTTATTTGTTGTTGCCTGAAACATAATGATCCCAGCTTTCTTCTATAGACTCTATAATCAATTTTCTATAGTTTCTTCTCCTACCTCATATCAAAATAACTACCAATGCCCATCCTCTTCTTCCATGTTCAAATGCATCTTTGATAAATCTGCTTCACCCATATACATTCTCATTCAAACCACAATTTCATGTTATTTCTTCTACCATCTTTAAAAACTAAATGGACCAACACCCTACAAAGTGCTGGGAGTCACTTTTTTTCATTCTTGTACACAATCTAACAGCTGACTGTGGCAGCAATGATCCCCTTCAACACGTCCCTCATCTTTTCACTTATTTACATTATTTCATCTGCCTATATTTAAGTAAATAATCTGTGAAAGCATCACTACTGTCTTTAAATTTCCTTTCAAGTTTGCTTTAATTTGTTTGGTTTGAACATGTCTTGCCTTGTCAGGTGAAACACTTATATTTGCTCCTAAGTATATTTTCAAACTTAAAGGAAAATGTTCACTCTCAGTTATGACTTTAATATCAAGCAGTTAACATTTTCTCAGTTCTGGTTGGCTTATGACATAACTTATGACTGAAACAGTGCCATGTATATGTACCTTCTACTATTCTTAGGTACATCAGATGCATTTGTTATCCATAGGTCATGTTTGGACACTATTCCGAAGATGCTCATTTTTGTCATTAAATCTTCAGACTTCCTCCCATGAATCCTTTTCAGCAGCCCTTCGTAAATTGTAACATTCTAGCAGTAAAATCACAATATGATGATATTTTGTCACCTCTTTCAAATGCAGTATTTATGCAGTATTTATTTGTTCACCAAATTCTTTCTACACCACTATGTACTGTTGGACTGTATTCCAACTGGATAATAAAGAGATATCAAATAATGTCCTCTATGTATAAAACCCCTTTGATTAAATATGTATGTATGAGGATGTCCACAATACAGGTTCAACCAGAAGAACTGTCCTAATTGATATTGCTAGGCTACTACTTAGCCTCTCAAAGTTCTATTTTTTGACAGCTAGGAAAATAAATTCACCCTAATCTTGCAATTTAAATTGCATTTATATCTTTCAACCATGTTTTGTTTGATATCATATTATATGTTTTTAGAAACTCCATACATTCCAGATTATTCCACTTTATACTCATAGCCTCTATATTCCACAAAACTATTTTATACCATCCTTCCTCCCCATATTCATTTGAACTAGCCACAATCTCTCATCATGTCTTTATAATCAAAAACACAGTCCATCTTGAAAATACCTAATATATCCAGTTTACATTATATTCTTTTGTAGCTGAAAAACATCCAATGAGTCTATGTATTCATATAGGTTCATATATTAGTACTAGGCTAACTGCCCTTGAGAGCCATTTTAAGCCTAGCCAATTATCCCTTGTGAGACTCAAACCCTGTACCTTGTATTTGTAAGGCATATACCTTAACCGTAAGGCCATCCTCCCAACCCCTCAAGCCCTGTTCACCCATATCATTGAACTGATGTCAAATTTCTCTTGAGATACTCATTCCAAGAGAAAAAAATATACATTGCTTTCCAATTTATTTGGCATTTCCTATTCAACCCTTGGTAAATTGAATATGAAGCATGTCTTTATTTCTTGGGTTTCACCCTCTCACCTTAAAACAAGCTTCTATCTACTGCTTTTATTGTACAAGGTAGCACAGATCCCTTCCCTGTCTTAACCTTCAGGATTGCTTTTACTTTCTAATGCAATCCAACCATGCAAACTGAAAGCCTCCTTATTTTATATATATATATATATATATATATATATATATATATATATATATATATATATATATAAAACATTTCTCTAACTGGTTTAAATACAAACCTAACCTTCAGTCCATTACTGTCTCTTCTGTTATCCTCAATGTATACAATGTATTTTAGCTTCCCTGTTCCCTAGGACTAAAAGATACATTTTTAGGCCATCAAAATTATATGCACTCTCTCATTTTCCTTTCTAAACAATACGTCACTTATAATAATGTTATTATTTGCCTCTTTGGATCATTCCACATATAAGGTATGTCATAATTCATCCTTGCTTCAAAATAAGAGCTGTTCTATATATCTGTATGCCTGCACTCATTTCTTAAATGTGTCATCTTGACACTCTACTCTCTGTCCTTCCTTGTTTCATCATTCTACCCTTGACAGCCATTAAGTCCTTGCATCTTTCTTTTCTCCTTTCTGCTTATTGGTCTTTTTCATTTACTTCCCCTGTTTAGCTAACTTTTTTCCTTAATTTTCAATCTCTTTTTATCTCTTCTATTTCCGTCTTACTACTACCCACTCTTCTTCTGTTTTAGTATTTTTCCTTTTGAACTCAAGTCAGGGCTTGCAAATTTATTTATAGCCTTAACGTCCTGCCAAGCAGCTCCTAGAGCCTCATCCTCCTACCCAATGTAACTGCCTTCATTACTAAAATTTCTGCCTTTAGTCAATATACCTCTATTCTCATCTTCTTGGTTAATTACTAACTGAACATGTTCAGGTCCATTAGCAATATCCCTGCCTTTGCTAGGTAGTCAAGTTGCTTTTGCAGATCTCTGCACTAGTGACTATGTATTTCCAGCTATGGTATCTGTCTGTATATCTGAAAGATGTCATGACTCCTATCAGAAGGGCACTTCATAAATAAAAGTGACATTCATCCTACTTCTCCATTTTCCAGATGGGTGACAACAAATGGAGGGAGCTCTGTGCACTTTCTGATATATGATTTTTTTTGTTTCACTTTCTCCCTCTTGATGTTTGTCCTCCAGTCCAACATTTCTGATATGTTTTTCTTTTTCATCTCCTTCCTATTGTTCTGCTTAGGTCTTAATGCTTCTCTGCTCACCTTCCTTTTTTTTGTTTGTTTGTTTTGGGGGGGGGGGTGAAGTACTCTAAAACTTGGAATGGAATCATAAAGCTTTGATTCATTGTCTTGTTACACTTTCCATTTTGTAAATATCTACTGATGGAAGTACTCTCTTTTCGCAACTTATTTATTTTTACTGCATCATCAGTTTTCTTTCCACATACTAACCATTCCCTTTCATAACTCCTGCTTTTGTGATCTACTTAACATTTTTATTTTAACGTTATGTACAGATACATTGCTGGGAAATAGCCAGAGTCAAAAGAATCTGAAAGAAGAAAAGAGTAGGTATGTGTTTAAAACTACATTATTGTTGCCACCCACAAGTTTAACTCAGGGCTCAACATTCAGCTAGTTCAATTACATTATTGCTTGACTTCCAATGAAATTGTTACTAGGTATATATAATTGCAAACAAAGTTAGGTACAATGCCCCCTTTGGTATGTACTTAACCAGGAATATCCAACAATTGGAATGTCCACACAGGTTCCATTCTAAAAGAATACAGGGCATAAGTAAAATGACATATACAGACCACCTCAAGGCCTTATCCTTATATTCTGTCTCCTACAGGCTTTTGTGAGGAGATCTATGCCTGACATACAGGGCATTGTCAGACCCCACACTGATGGACCTCATGCATATCCACAAAACAAACAGCACCAGATTACCCATTCTAAAGACTTAAACATTGCCTGTGATATAAATAGGACCTGCTGGAGAGACAGATATGTATCCCAGAGACTACCGTATCTCTGGAACAGGCTCCCAATCCATGTGAAGCAGAGTTCCTACCTAATGCAATTCAGGTGCAACTTGGACAATTGGATGAGGAACAGGAAATTCATCTCTGGTTTGGCATCTATGTTTCTAATGGGGTCTACCTTATTATGTTGATGTACCATATCATCAAAACCCATTTTCTCAACTCCATGATATTGAAAGCTGACTTAGTGAAAACAGCTTCTGAGAATGTAACCACTCAGCCACCACGGAGAACTTTGCTCTTTTCCTCACATTAGTGCAATCTCAGAGTTGGTGTATTAAGTTGGGGGGAGTGGGAGTTACAGCGCTCCCCCCACATCTGATGTTCTGGGAGTTCAACTAAGTCAGCTCTCGATATTATGGATTTGACAAAATGGGTTTCAATAGTATGGCACGTCAACATAATGTGGTAAATCCTTCTAATGGACACAGGAAACCTGTAAATGGTTCATCTCCCAGGCCCCTGCTTGTAAATGTTTCATCTCCTAAGCCCCTTCTTACACTTATCAGGGGTATCAGAACTTGTCAGAGATATGAAACTATGAACCTATGAAGTCAATCCTAAACTGAATCTAAGTTCATTCTTCCTACTACAAAAGTGTTATTTCAGATTTTTCATGGCTTGTTGGTCTGGCTCTGTCTTAATAGCACAGAACAGTACATTTGATTGCCCTTCCAAGTCTGATGGCAAACCAGTTTTTAAATATATTTTCCCAATACTTCAAAAATTACAATTCCCTTTATTGATTTATAGGTTCATTGGTATATACTACGTTAAGGACCACTGTGGTCTTTATAAGGCTAGCCATGAAACCCAAATGTATAGCATGGGATATTGTGCTTCAGAGGTTAGTTATGGTATGATTTAAGAATTGCCTCTGTCCATCAGAGACATAGGTGTCAGACCAGGAGTGAATTTATGATTTCCCATCCACTGGTCAACTTCCCTAAAGGTATTATTATGCATTTCTTGGCATTGAAGTTTAAGCCATGGCTTTGGCAGAAGTCATTTGTCAGTGTTAGACTTCTTGTGAAGTCAGTATCTTCTATGATTGTTTCTAGCTTGCAATCATCTGCAAACTTGGTAAGCCAGAGGCCCTTTTATTGACCTTGACTTCCCCAAAATAGATGCCAAAGAGGACAGGCCCCAGCAAAGAACACAGGGGGACTCCACTGGTGATTGGCCTCTTTGTGGAAGCAGTATCTCCAATCCTAACTTCCTGTTAGTTACTTAGGGGTTCACACCTAATTTCATGAGTTTGTTTACAATACCCAAGTGTGGCATTATATCAAATGCCTTAGCTAGTTTAAGGTAGGCAGTATGTACCATTGTTCCCTCATCCCTTGCCTTGGTGACATTCTCAAAGAAGTCCATTAGGTTCAGTAAGCATGACCAGCCTTTGACGAAACCAAACTTAGTTTGGTCCAGTGTCTGAAGGTTTCCCATGTCATTGTTAATCATATTCATTATAATTCTTTCCATAGCTTTGTATGTGAGACTATTTAGACTAAAGGGTCTGTAATTCTAAAGATCTGTTGATGATCTGCCTTGTGCAGAGAGTTGACTGTTGCAGTCTTCCATTTGAGTGACTTGAAGTCTGTGTGGAGGCTATAGTTGAAGACTGACCCCAGTGGACTTGATAGGTCATATTTCAGGTTACACCAAAGCAAAAACGAAACCAATAATCCAAGAAAAAACAGGTAGAAGGCAGGCAGGCAGGCAAAACACGAACACAAAGACTTTTCCTTAGGGCAACCAAATCCTTTATTGTTAAAACAACAAGATAAGCGCTTTCATCTCAATTTTAGACAATCAAAGAGACTTCATCAGATAAAGCTAGAAAAAAACAAAACTAGATTTAAAAACCCGAACCAAGACCCAGATTTCATCATTTTCTGCTGACAGGGTTAACCATTTTTCAGGTTATTTAGGAGGCATCCTGGGATATTATTGGGACCCATCGAAGTTGTATTATTTGCCTTATGGAACGCATCTAAGATCTGCTCCCTACTGAGATTTGAAGGGATTATGTTAGATGGTATTTCTTGGAAGGATGGCTGGGGGTGTGAGTGGGGTAAAAGCTGGAGCTGAATTTGTCATCCAGAAGACTTTTCTATATTTCCCAGTTCCATGAACATAGCTCAATTTACCAACAGCAGACCACTCTGTTGTTTGCTATGTTTGTGGTTCTGACATAGATTAAGAAGTCCTTATGGCTGTCCTTGACCTAGGATTCTATCTTTACCTCAAAATTTGCTTTGCTTGACTTTTATCAGTCCTCTTAATTGTTTATTTAGTTTGATGAGAGAGGGTTTTTTTTGTGTTACAAGCCCTCATTTTGGGAATGCTTTTTTACTTTTGCTGTACATCCTATTTAATTTTGGATTTGAGAAATCTGTTTTTTGAGTTGGTTAGTTTTGACTTACTTATGGCAGGCACAGCAGCTTCTGTGCAGTCATTGACATGGTTATAAATAGCTTTTGTGTGTAATTCCACAGGGTTGCTGTGTTATCTGGGTTTGGAGGTGCTTGAAATTTTGCCAGGTTATCATTTAATAAAAGATAGTTGGGTTTGCCAGTGTTACAAATTTGATTCTTATTTGGAAGAAAACTGCTTTGTGGTCTGAAATCACTTGAGAGGACACAACATTTGGAGGGATGTGCAGTGTTCTTTGATTTCTGTGAGCACCAAGTCCAGTATGTTTGTACCTCTAGCTGGTGTATGCACTAACTGGTTCAAGGTGTTTGTGTTTACAAGGTCTAGGAATCTCTGTGCCTGCAAATTTAGGGTCATGTAGGATTCCCAGTTTATAGAGGGATAATTAAAGTCCCCCATGAGTATGGTATTTGGTTGAATGGTGAGTGTCTTCAATAGGTCTAAATATGAGCTGTGGGTTTGCTAGGATATGGTATGGAATTTTGCCTATAGTTATGTGGACAAGGAGGAACTCCAGTGAATAATCCTGTTTAAAATTTCTGCATTTTACACTGTTTATTGCACTTTAAGTTACTAGTTGTTGCAAATTGTTTCTGTAGGCTACACACTAAAGTGCGCTAGCCGATTTACAGCATTTATAGCATTTACTGTCTGTTTTTTTCCTTATCTCTGTAATAAAACAAAAAAATCTCTTGTTTTCCCACCTTACTGAACTAGAGTAGTCCAGTTTCAGAGTTGCTGATCCCTGGGCTTTGTTTTTAGTTCCTGTTACTGATCCATTGCCTTATTAGGAAGGAGGGAAGTTTCTTTGCTTACCAGTGGGAGTGGGAAGCACTGAGCGGCCTTTTTGTCCGATTTGGTGAAGTTTCAGCCAGAAACTAGTAGTCCATTTGTCATTTTGGGCCAATTCCTAGCTCCCTTCAGCCCCCTGCTATAAAACACGCTAAACGCGCGTTAGCGCGATTAGCGTGGAGTTGCCACTGTTGCACACAAGAGCAGCGGTGGTTAAACAAGGTTAAACTATTCGGGCCATCTAAATTCCACTCTTCAAATTTTCCCTTAGAACTACCTTCCTCGAGCTGTACTGCTGATCTAACCAGCATATCATATAACTGAAAAGTTCATCTCTACTTGATTCCCAAGTAGACTATTCTCTATCTGTAAAGCCTCCACTTACTCCTACAGTACTTGCACCTTGATAAAGCACTCTTATTATAGATAGTACCCCACCAGCCTAAAACCCACTTCCCCCGGAGTCCTTTGAAAGTCTCTTTATCTACTACTTCTAGTATGTCGAGGGATTAGTTGCTAGTGTCCTCTCCAGCTCAACTGGTGAACCTGGGAATATTGAGGCAATGTTACAATTGCCTCATGTACACAGACAATCCTCTCCTTCTCCCACAAAACACAAATACATGCGAGAGATGCAACTATATGGCCAAACTGGAGGCTGAGCTCTCTCAACATAGGACTGGCAAGACCAGACAGGAGGAGAAGGTAACCACACACAATACATACCCAGTCACACATGGTACCATCACAACTTCAAATCATACACATACTCACACAAAGACATACTCGGAGGCTCTGATCAAAAATTTACCAAAACAGCAGAGGCCACCAAAGCAGACACCCAAACAACTACCACCTCACGACCCAACACATGCAACACATAGACCACACAGTCAGACTGTCAAACAGTCACAGCCCTTAAGGCCAAACAAAATGCCAGACACACTTGTCATTGGTGATTCCATAGTCAGACACACTGATGTCCTGCTCACCAGACTGAGTAAGGAGAAGGTCACAGTAAGCTGCCTGTCGGGCGCTAGAATCTGCCACATAACGCAAGCACTCAGGTCTCTCAACAGCAGGTACAAGTATGACTCAGTCATTGTCCACGCTGGTGTCAACGACCTGAGACGTACCTCCTTGGACTACATGAAAAGGGACATCGAGGAGCTCTCTGATTATGTAGCCCAGGCAGGTATGACCCTGACCTTGAGCAGTATCCTACCTTCACCTAGAATGATGCCACAATACAGTGATAAGATGATCAGTTTTAATAATTGGCTTAAATTCTGGTGTCATTCAAAGGGGATCCAATGTCTGTCTGCCTGGGATGACATGCTGGACAAGCCACGCTGCTTCGCAAGGGTCGGCTTGCACCTGTCACCTCTGGGCTTCCGGATATTGGCAAAGGCTCTTGCCACCCCCATAGTGCCTTTTTTAGGCAAGGCTCAAATTCTAAACTTACCACCCTAGAACACCAAAAAGGAAAAAACTAAGGGTAATGCTGCTCAATGCCAGAAGTCTCAATCTCAAGATGCACGCACTCGAGGCCCTTCTCAATATGGAGAACATCGATGTCTGTGCTGTGACAGAAACCTGGTTCAAGGCTCCTGAGAGCACCCCAGCACTAACAGGTTTCACCTCATATCATGAGTTCCGGCCCCAAAATCCGGACAACACCAAGAAAGGAGGGGGGGGTGTCCATATTCATAAAGGACACCCACACCTCAAGGTTGGTGGCAACGCACGATGCATCAGAGACCATCCAGGTGCAATTAACCATAGGCAAGACTGCTCTGCAATTTGTAGCATGTTACAGGCCACCCTCTCAAACTCAGGAACCTCACATGGCCTTCCTGAAAACACTGGAGGGGATAAATGTATCTCCAAACACCATCATACTAGGTGACTTCAACTACTCTAATATAGACTGGGAACACTACTCAAGCCTGAACACTCTAACCCAAAGATTCCTGGAGTTCATAAACTCAAATGCCATGGAACAACTAGTCACCATCCCCACAAGAGGAGAAAACATACTTGATCTCATCATCACGAACATGGGATCAAAATGTTCAACACCAGAAGTATACCCCTCACTGGTGAGATCAGATCATAAACTAATCTCGCTGGAGGTCCTCATCCCGCCCCCACCTGAAACAAAAAAGACCACAGTGAAAAACTTCTCAAAATCCGATTTCACACTTCTAAAAACTAGTGTGGTCTCCTTTAAGGCCTCTGAGCCAGTGGTAAACATTACTCAAACCGCTGAATCACTTACAAATGCCTTCTACCAGCACCTACAGGACTGCATGGATCAGGCAATCCCAAACAAAACTAAGACTCTCTGTACCAAAGGCAAGCGTCCAGTCTGGTGGACCCCAGCCATAAACAAGTTCTACAACAAAAGGAGGAAGCTACTACAAGATAGAGCAAAATCCTTGAAAGGTAAGACACATTTGATCATTATAAGTAAAAAACTAAGAGCTTTCATAAAATCATCCAAGGCAAATTTTGAGAGAAAAATCGCCAAGGACTCTAAAGACAATCATAAGGCCTTCTTTAGCTATGTTAGAAACCTAGGAGGAAACTCCCAGATATGCTCAGAATTAGTTCAAAATGATGTGAAAATTACTGAACCTACACACATTGCTAACATACTGGCTGACAGGTTCAGTTCCAACTTCTCCCCGCCCCAAAAGGAGAGATATCTATTCCAGAGGATTTTAGCCCCCCAAACATCTCCAACGCCCAGGTGAGAACTGCCCTCACTAAGGCAAAAAACACAGCATCCATGGGACCGGATGGTGTCCCCGGCTGTGTGCTTCATGAACTCAATGAGGAATTAAACCCACAGTTAGGACAGCTGTTTAATCTTAGCCTCACCTCAGGATACGTACCCAAGGAGTGGCGCATGGCGACTGTGGTCCCACTTCATAAGGCCGGTGCCTCCACAGACCCTGGAAATTACCGCCCCATTAGCTTGACAAGCCTTATCTGCAAAGCCATGGAGAGGATCATAATGGAACTCATAAATAAAGATATAGGGAACTTGCAGACTTTGGATCCAACCCAGTTTGGCTTTGTCAAAGGCAGATCCTGCCTCTTAAACTTGGTTGACTTTTTCGAGACAGTCACCAAGGCCATTGATGAGGAAAGGCAGTCCATACAGCCTACCTCGACCTGGCAAAGGCCTTCGACACAATACTCCACTCAGGTATCATCGAAAAACTCATCAGCTTGAATGTAAACCCATACATCACAAGATGGGTTGCAAACTGGCTAAGTGACAGAACCCACAGGGTCAGAGTTGCTGGAGCCATGTCAGACTCAAAGCCTGTCACAAGTGGTGTCCCACAGGGCTCAGTCCTGGGTCCACTCTTGTTCGGCATCTACTTTTCTGAAGTACAAGCAAACACAGGAGGGTTATGGCTGACAAAGTTTGCAGATGACTGCAAACTGGGCGCCATAGTCGAAAACACATCTGACACAGATATCCTCCAGAAGGGCCTCACAGAAACGGATAACTGGTGCCAGAGCCATGGCCTGAAGTTAAACACCAAAAAATGCATAGTCATACCCTTCGGGAAAAACAAGGTTACCCCTAGCTACCATATAGGTGGCAATCCACTGAGCACAGAAAAGTCATCAGGGATCTGGGGACCCAAGTTGACACTAGCCTTTCGTTTGACACTCATGTTGCTAAAGTAGTTAGGAAAACCTTCTATATCGCCCACCTGATCATGAAGGGATTCACATCTAGATCAAGGGAGGTCATCGTCCCCTGTACTCATCACTCATTAGACCTATGATTGAGTACAATGCCCGTTCGAATGTATCTGACCAGACACCTGCTGCAGCTTGAAAGGCCCCAAAAGTTCCTCACCAAAAGGATAAAGGGTCTCAAAAATATGTCTTATGCTGCCCGACTGAAAGAACTCCAGCTCTATTCAGTCTCATACCGCTTGCTCAGAGGTGACCTGTGCCTGACATATAAGGCCATGTCAAACCCAGATTTGATGAATATGCTTCACCTCAAAAATCTAGATCCCTCAGAACCACAAGGGCGGAGACTTAAACCTTGACACGGTTATAAATAAAACGTGCTGGAGGGACAGATTCATCACCCAGAGACTCCCTATGCTGTGGAACAAAATCCCGGTACATGTGAGGCAGAGCACCTCGCTGGCCTTGTTCAAGAGGAATCTTGACCAATGGATGGGAGATCGCAGATATACTCCAGGGATTACTTCAGTGTCACTGCTTGACAGAGGCACAGAAAAATGATAGGCATAGTTTTTATTCAAACTAAAGGGGTGGTGAAAGCCACATAACTATGGGCTAGGCTTATAAATGCCCTTGGGCAGATAGCCTAGTATGAACCTATGAACCTATGAACCAACCTAGAGTTGATGCCAATCAAGACACCTTCACTTTTAGCCTCTGTCTGAGCAGTTGCTGATCAATATGTGTGTGGAAGACACTGAAGCCTTGTACTTCTGGGGTAATTTCTGCAGCTTTAAACCATGTCTCAGTAACTGCACAGATGTCCACATTTTCCAAGGTGAAGAGAGCTTGGATGGAGAGGAGCTTCTTATTTATACTCCTTGCACTGAACAGTAACACCTTTAAATTTCCTTGGATAGATTTTGCTGTGTTGGACGTTTTGTCAATTTGGCATTGCCTAAAAAGGCTCTAAGTGGGAGGACAATGTTTTAGCTAATATTCAAAAGTGTAGAGGGGACTGGTGCAGACCATCCTTAGAAAAGCAACGTGGTTTGTTAACCATGTCCTCCCACACTGACAAATAACACCCCCTCGAATTATATCAAAACTAAGTCAATTATTAAAATCAATCATCTTCTCTTCATATTGTGGCATCATCCTTGGTGAAGGTGGAATGCTTCTCAATGTTAGGCACATACCAGCCTGGGAAACATAGTCCAAGAGCTCCATAATGCCTCTCTTTATGTAGTCTAGGGAAGTATGTGTCATGTCATTTACATCTACATGGATTATGACTGAATCATACTGATATCTGTGGTGCAATGACTTGAGTGCATGCATTACGTGGTGGATCCTGGCCTCGACATGCAACTGACTTTTATTTTCTCTTGTTTAGCCTGGTAAATGGAGCATCAGTATGTCATACAATGGAATCCCCTATGGGTAGTGTATCAGCTTGCCTTATGAGTTTGGTAGCTGAGGCTCCACTGGGTGTGGCTGTATGTCCAGTGTTAGATGTTGTTTCTGTTGAGTGATTTTAAGTTTGTTGAAGATAATTTTTGCAGATAGAATGTCTGGCCACTCTTCAGAATTTGTGAAGATGTCATTTTAAGTGCCTTAGCGTAAGTATGTCTACATGTGGGGTGTGTACTATGTGTGGTGGTTGTAGCATGTGTGTTTTTGGCAACCAGATTATTATTATTATTATTATGAGTGTTATATGAGGCTATATGGAACAGTGGGGAGGGAGGCACTTGATGGTTACTGTGGCAAAGAGGAAAAGGATAAACAAAACAAATTATATTCAGCAAGCACCATTAAGTCTTTAATTTATTAAATGTGTTGTCTAACTATAAGAACATAACGTAATTCTAATTAACTATGTCCAGTGTAGGTGAGCACATTTTAAATAAGCTTTATATAATTTTTGCGAAAGAGGAAAAACTTTCCCCACCAGCCTCTTGTGCTATGAAACCACAGTAAGGTAGCACACTAGCTGTTATAAAACTCAGGTCACTTCTAGTCAGTTCACTGCTTTTTGTCTTTTGTTTTTGCGGACATTAAACAGAGGCCCAGTGAACCACAATGCCACACACTGTTGTGTTGGATTCTTCAGTGAGGGTGAGAAACAGCAGAGGCATTATTCCAAATAAGTCACTAGACAGTAGCATACCTTTCAACCTTCTAGCACAAGTAATCTTGACAAAGCCTAAAATAATGGGGGGACAAAGGCCCAAAACTAGAGACAGATTATAAATATTACTCATAATCTTAAACATTGCTACTATAACAGGATTTGCGTTAGGATACATTTTCTAAAGTTTATGAAGTCTGAAACCCAAATACCTGTCATCATTTAGTAATGTCAATCTTCAGTAATTTAAATCCAGAAAAAAGCCCTACTGTTGCAAGTCCACATTTCTGTAAATGTCTTTTTAAAAACAAGTTTTAAATGTGTAAGGTGTAACAGCCAATCATTGCCAAGCTTATACTATTTAAATACTTTTTTATGTTTATTGGGTTATTCTCATGAAGTCAACTGGCATTGACAAAAGCGCAAAATTTTACTTGTGTTTTACATTTGGAATAAACTAGTTTGTGGACTCGCAACAGTAGTGCTTTTTTCTGGATTTATTTATATTTTTGAGCACTACTGCACCACTATTTCAGTTATCTTGTTTGGTTTGTGGTGCTGGTTGTTATGGAGTCCCCAGAAACTCTAAACTTGTCGCCCATTTCGGAATCTGGGCAAAATGCTGAAATACTACTAATCAAAAAAGATGTAGCAGAACTCAAAGGGGAGCTTACTCGTTTAATAGAACTGCTCTCCCAGTCTCGTTCAAGTATTTCTAATTCTTTTTCAACCTCAGATGCTTGTAAGGTGGACAGAGAGTATTCCAATAAGACGACTACTAATTGTAGCCCTACTCTTTCACCATTCCACCTTAAAAAACATGGTGATGTCATTACTACGGCCCAGGTACATCACTGTGAACTCCAACAGCGTTCTTTTGGCAAAAGGAAACAAGTTGTTGAAGCTGGAAATGGTTCAGCTTCTTTTCTGCCCACAAACACTGGGAAATCTAATGTGCAGTGCATTTTGGAGGTGAAATTGAAAATATCATGGACAGCAGCCCCAATGCAACATGGCAAACTGAGCGCCAAAACGACATTTCAAATCAAGGTATGACTTTTTGCAATACAGATTCTGTACATTCTACTGCTCGTTTTGAGGGAAACTGTAATTCTAACAACAGGAGCAACAGCTCTCATGGAGTAGATGCCAATACTGTTTGTTCCTGTAAAAATCTTGTTTCTGCTAAAATAACTGATTGTGTGAATAAACCAAAGGAACATTATAGTGCTTTAGTACAAAAACATTTCTCATTTTCTAAAAGCACTAATACTGTGAAAGCATCTTGTAATGGAAAAGAAAATAGTTACAACAGTTATAAATCTTTGAAAGAAATGATTTATATTCTTGAGAAAAGACTTTTTAAATATAAAATGTGTCAAATTGAAATATGTTATTTAAATGAATGTATTAAAAACAAAGTAGTGCCACAAGGTTTAAGAGTATTTAAATTCCCTTTTGGAATTTATTACAATACTGAAATTGTTAATGCATTTACCACTATGTTTGATAAGTGGGGACTTGAACTTCTTACTAAAAGTGTGCTTTATTACGAACAAATGGAAGAAAGGTTGCACAAGAAAGCTGATAACCTTAATGAAATGATTTTTAATGATTTGTTATTTTCACAGTATGAAGGGTTTTACAGCAAGGTGATTAGTAGGGTGGATATGAAATGTGATAACATATTTAACAAGAAAGTAAAAAAAATTGGATAGAGATTTAAGCAGTATAAATACTGTAAGGTGTACACTATGGACAAGCTTGTTTTCAGTGACAATAATAACATGGATTATTTTTCACTACATCAAATGGGGAAGTTGATTTAGACCATGTGGATTTAGAATTAACAGGAGAAGAAGAAAATTTTGTAGAGGGAGAAGGTGGTAGTAGTAGGTTGGACTATCAGGATTTTCCCCTTCCAAGACGCTCAGAAAGAATAGCGAGTTAGAATCAAGTGAATTATCAAACCTACAGCAAGGTAGCACAGCAATACAGGGGTCACCCCAGATGGTAGGACATTTAGTTCCAGTTACACAAGTTAGTAATGTTCAGCACACCTTAAACGGTTTTCACATATATAACTATACAGACAGGGTTGTTTCACAAGAATATTTTTCTCTGTTTTCGAAGGGTTTTAAATTTGTACCTAAGAAGGTCCCAGATATAGCTGGTACGTTGGTTGATGTACAATTATATTTGAGAAAATTAAATTTAAAATTAATGCATTCCAACAAAGAAGAGTGTGACACAACTAAATTTCCTTTATCAACTTTGAGAAAAAGTAGTGTATATAACCCCCCCTACACCCTCTCATTAGTACATTTGAGAAAGGTATTAAAGAAGATATCTACAAAATATGGGGTAAACAGAGAAGAATATTCTCTAACCTTAGTGTAGATGAGAGGAGTTTGTTATATAACTTAAGGGAGGATAAAAGCATACGTCTCATGACACCTGATAAGGGTGGTGGAATTGTTTTATATAACTGTGATGACTATACAAACATTATGCAAACTATTTTACTCAATGCTGAAAAAATATTCCACATGCTCTAGGAATGAAATACACATTTCCTATCAGAGAATAGACAGTTTTTTATATGAGTATGTGATGGACCAGGGGATTTCTAAGGCAGATTATGATTTTCTTTTGAATTTATATCCCAAGGTTCCTGTTATATTTGGTATACCGAAAGTACATAAAAACATAGAAAATCCACCTTTTAGGCCCATTGTGGCAGCGGCTGGTTCCAAAATACATAATTTAGCTGTATATGTGGATAGAAAAATAAAACATGTGGTTTGGCAATTTCCACACTTGGTCAAAGATTCCTGGGACTTTCTAGGACAATTAAAAAGTGATTTATGGTGTGCTGATTCTTACCTTTTGACCATTGATGTAGAAAATTTGTTTTCCTGTATTCCAAAGCAAGAAGGGTTAAACTTTTTCAAAGATGTTCTGTCGACATCTTTGAATTTAAACCCTGATGAAATTGGTTTAATATGTGAACTTATGGGAATAATTTTGGAAAACAACTACATATATTTTGAAGGTGAATATTTCCAGCAGGTCAAGAGTGTAGCAATGGGGGCAGCTTGAGCTCCAACCTATGCTAACTTGGTGTTGCTGGGCTGGGAAAGGGAGCATGTTTTCAAAAGTGAATTATTTTCCAATGTTGTATTTTACTGTAGGTTTTTGGATGATATTTTTATTTTGTGGAAGGAAACTTCAGAGTCCATTCCACTATTCATCCAATACCTAAATCAAACTACCAATTTTTTAAAATTCACATTTAACTTTCACAAGCAAGAGATTCATTATTTAGACACCAAAATAATCAAGGATCATGAAAAGTTTGTATCTAAGGCCTATCGCAAAAAAAACTTTTGTAATAGTTATTTACATTTTGATAGTCACCACCCAATGTCACAACAGAAAAGTATCATTAAGGACAAGCCATCAGGGTTGCGAGAATTACATCTTTAAAACAGGATGTCATTCAAGAATTTAATTGTTTGAAAAATATGTTTCTTGAGAGGGGCTACCCTGGTAGCTTTATTGATGTAATTCTTTCTGGTGTATTAAGTGACTGGGGTATAAAATATATCCCCCTTTTAGGTAGAGGTTTGAACAGGATGGATAACATAGATAATACCACTGAAACTGTGAGCAAAGTTGATTTTCAACAAGCAAGCATTGTTCAATATAGCCCCCTATACCATCAAGTGAAGGAAACACTTTATAAAAACTGGAGCATCTTTAAAACTAATACTGAAATCTTTCAAGTTTTAGGTGAGAAGCCTATATTTACAACTAAGATTGGCCCTAATTTAAAAGTAATTTGGGAAAATAAAAACAAAAATAAAAATCAAGGTGAACATTTTAAGTTAAATGGCAGCAGACCCTGTGGTAGGTGTGCCTATTGTTCCTACATATTGCAAGACAATTCTATATCCTTGGACAATAAGAATAAGAATACAGTTTACCCAAGAAGGGGTAATTGTTATTCAAGTAAACTGGTATACATTGCAAAGTGTAATTCCTGTATATCCTTTTACATTGGGAAGACAGAAAGGTTATTTAAAACTAGAATATATAAACATCTAAATGATATAAAGAATAAAAAGGAAACAAATGCTTTGTACAAGCATAGTACCCAATGTGTGGATTACAGTGGCTTTAAATTTGTCATATAAGTTGTAGTGAATATTGATGTTAGGGGTGGAGATTGGCAAAATGTCCTGAATAAGAAAGAACTTTTATGGCTATTAAGATTAGCAGCAACCCCCCCCCCCCCCAGGGTTGAATGATCATTTGACTATATTACCTATTCTGAAAGAAAAGGCAGGACATGTTTAAATGTCCTTTACAGGTTTAAACGTGACTATGTAATATAATATAAATATTATAAATAACATAAAAGTATTTGAACACCTGTTTCTGTATTGCAAATTTAAATTAATGTAATGCTTTCTTGTGGCAAACTGCTTAAACTAAGTAAGAGATGTTGTTTTTTACAGCATTCATACTTCTGTATTGTTTGAAAATTCTGTAAATGTCTTTTTAAAAACAAGTTTTAAATGTGTGAGGTGTAACAGCCAATCATTGCCGAGCTTATACTATTTAAATACTTTTTTATGTTTATTGGGTTATTCTGATGAAGTCAACTGGCATTGATGAAAGCGCTAAATTTTACTTGTGTTTTACATTTGGAATAAACTGGTTTGTGGACTCGCAACAGTAGTGCTTTTTTCTGGATTTATTTGTGTTTTTGAGCACTACTGCATCACTATTTCGGTAATCTTCAGTAATTTGCCAGAAAACCACAAATTTTAAAAAGAAATGACCAAAATATGAGGCAGAAATCTGAACATTCTCTGAAAAATCTGCAAAGTTGAGAGATACAGACAGTAGCAAAACATAGTGCTTCTCTATTATTCTTTATTTCAGAGTTCATCTTCAAGCCTTCATTATATAGTTACATGGTATCCAAAACACTATCTTCTTCTTCTTTGTCACCAGGGCCCTCCTGCAACTGCACTCAGGAGGCACGCTACATATGAATATCACCAGAAATGTTCCCTTTTCATACAGCTCATCCTTAAAATTAGCCTGGTTTCTACCACCTCACAACAGCATCCCCGGACTTCCATGCCACACCTGTCTTCTATTTCCCCCTAGAGATTCAACTGATGGCTTGGCTGGCCTCTTTGCCCTGCAACTCACACAAACCAGGTGGTCAACAAAGGTTTAGCCAATGACATACAGCCACTGAATGATTCAAATGCACCAGTAGGACTGCAGAAACAACCACATTTAAAGTATATGTAGCATCATAATTTTTTATGCCTATATACTTCAGTTCAGCAATCAAAACAAGAAACTAATAAAAGGGGAATAAAAAGAACGTAGCCAGCAGCTCTCGCTCTCTCTAGAGCATCTCCCACCAGAAATGGCATTCATTTAATGTGACAGCCTTGCACAACCAGCTGATGCTTATATTCAAACTTCCTTTTTTTTAACCACAAAATGAACACTTCATAAAAATAATGAGCAAACAGATTTCTACAGTGATACCTTTTGAGCCAGTTTGTGACATGACAACAGTGAGGGGAAAAAAAACAGGTGGATCACCATATTACATGACTTATCTAATGAGGTATCTGAATCAGTACCAGGAAAAAGGTCATGCTCTGAGAGGGCAGCAGTTTGTTATAGTAAGAGTTCATTCTGGCAAAACAGTTTTTTTAGGCTGTACTCTGACCATCTTCAAGCCCCTTCTTATACTCAATTAGCCCAGTCACTCGTCCTGATAGAGAAATCTTGTCCATTCATGCCCAGTCACAGTGACAGCCTTATAGCCAGTTCCTTATGTCAGGTCAGGAGTTCACAGGCCTCTTCCTTTCCCTGGGAGGTGAAAGTCAGGCAATCAGAGCAATCCATCATAATATGAGGTAGGACATAGCCCCTGAAGACCCTCTCAGTGTGTTACACACACTACTATCCTAGGGGATCCATGCATGCATCACTCTCACACACACACACACACACACACACACACACACACACACACACACACACACACACACACACACACGACAATTTTCCTGGCCTAGGTCCAGCATGATGTTACCCTACCCTGTATGCTACCTGCAGTGCCCTCTACATTCCTGTAGAGGTGAGAAATACAGTAGGCCAGACCACTTCCCTATCTATAGAGTGTGTAAGCCAGTTACATTTATTCATTTTCAACTTGATCTGCAAGGCCATGGAACGTATTATCATGTAACGTATAAACAAAGACATTGGCAACCTTCAAGCACTGGACCCCACCCAATTTGGGTTTGTGAAGGGCCGATCTTGTCTCCTGAACCTGATTGACTTCTTTGAATGAGTCTCCAGAGCTGTGGATGAGGGTAAGGTGGTCCACACAGCCTATCTGGACCTTGCCAAGGCCTTCGACACCATCCCCCACTCTGGAATCATAGATAAACTTACTAAACTGGCCATTAATCCCTACATTACTCGATGGGTTGCCAGCTGGCTTACTGACAGAACCCACACTGTAAAAGTAGCCGACTCCAAATCCAGCTCCAGACAAGTGACAAGTGGAGTACCTCAGGGTTTATTCCTGGGACCGCTCTTGTTTGGCATCTACTTCTCTGAAGTACAGGCCAACACTAAGGGACTCTGGCTAACAAAGTTTGCAGATGACTGCAAACTGGAAGCCATTATTGAATCCCCAAATTATGTGGATATTCTATAAAAGTGCCTTACAGAAACAGATGCTTGGTGCCAGAGCCATGGGCTTAAGCTCAATGCCAAGAAATGTATAGTTATCCCCTTTGGGAAAAAACATGTACCCGTGAATTACCACATAGGTGGCAGTACACTAAACACTGAAAGTGTGATAAGAGACTTAGGGACACAGGTGGACAGTGGTCTCACCTTTGATAACCACATCAACACAACAGTCAGGAAATCCTTCTATATGGCACACCTCATTACTAAGGGCTTTTCATCCAGAAAAAAGGAAGGTTATTGTCCCACTGTACTCATTCCTCATTAAACCCATTATAGAATACAACACCCCATTTGGTATGCACCTCTCAAGACATCTGCAACAACTGGAAAGACTGCAGAAACACTTCACTAAAAGAATCACAGGCCTAAAGCAGATGCCCTATGCTGACCATCTGAAAAAAACTCCAGTTATACTCTGTCGCATATCTTCTACTCAGAGGTGATCTCTGCTTAACATACAAGGCCATGTCAAACCCAGAGCTGTTGGACATGCTACACTTAAAGAAATCCCAATCCCTCAGAGCCACATGCTCCAGGGATCTAAACCTTGTCATCACAATGAACAAAACATGCTGGAGGGATAGGTTCCTGACCCAGAGACTCCCCAGACTCTGGAACAGACTGCCCATACATGTCAAGCAGAGCGCCTCTTTGGCCTTCTTCAAAAGGAACCTTGACAATTGGATGGGAGATAGGAAATTCACCCCAGGGATCATATCAGTCGCCCTGCTAGACAAGGGTCCAGGGAAGTAAATATTGTGGGAAGAAATAGGCAGGGAATTGTTATGGCTAGGCTTGTATAGGCCCTAGGGCTAATAGTCTAGTACCAACCTATGAACCTATGAACCTCCCATGCCTGACTCTTTCATGTGTTTGTGTTGCTAATCAAACACGTGTAATCAGGGGCATAATCAAGTCTTTATCACTTAATAAACGAACATCTGCAAAACCAGGTGGCTTATTTCCAAACAGTTTTGTCAGAATGAATTTAACCTCCTGCAGACCTCCTTTTTACACTCAGGGGTCAGTGGGGTGATGTCTGCATGTCATCAACATAAAAACAAAAAGAGTTCTTATTCTTTCAATGTTTTTAGAGACCACAAAATGTAGCTTCTTGAGCTGAGGAGGCAGAATATAAACAGCTAATAGTAAATGGAACACTTGTGGGAACTTACATACAGCTGACAAAAAAATGTTAAAAATCAAGGTTCAGTCAAACCAGAAGAAATAATTCACATTTGGAAGCTGACATGCCCTTGACAACAGAATGCTTTACAAATATTCTGTGTAACATACCTAAAATAACAAATTTATCATTTGTTAAATAGGAAAGTGAACTGATCCTTGCAAGCTATCTTCAGTCATAAACCAGGTTACAGGAAAAAGGACAGATGTAAAATGTATGGACCATGTAGAGCAGTCAGTCAGCTAGCAAGTTTTTGGATGGTAGAAAGCAACTAGAGTACCATATAGAGCCCTTGCAGCAAGACAGGAATGTGCAGTCACCATATAGATAGTAGACAGAGAGCATGACTAAGCCACAAACCTGGAAATATAAGCTCTTACACCATGAGGTTGACTCAGTGAGCTGATGTGAAAAAACAATGCGTCATATGTGGTTTAATGTGATGATTGTGAGATATCATTTAAAACACTTTAGGGACTTCCAGCAGAAAAACAAACAAAATGGATAGAACATTGTTTAAATTAAGAAAGCAGGGTGGATAATGCATCTCCAACAAATCCTGCTCATGCACTGCAAAATATTATAGGCCATAATATTAAATGTGTTTAACAATTTATTTTTATTATTTTTTGAATAATGCACATGATCCATGAGGACCAATTTCAGATATTACCTGGGTGCAGAGCAGAAATAGCAATAAGTTGTGAACATTTCTTAGAACATACAATAAAAATAATAACAGACTCAGTTAGTAAAAAGTGAGGGTAGCGAAATATAAACAACAAATTATCATAATCATAAACTACGTATTTGAAAATTTGAACTCCAACCAGATGGAAAATGAGTGTGGGACTTTACAATTTATACTGAGGGAAAGGTATGGAGCAAGTAGTTGTTCATTAAGTGACTGATGATTGGCTGACTGATGTATATTTGTGTCTTTTGGAAAGAATATTTCTTAAGTCTAGAACAAAAATTCAATAAGTTGTTTTTTATCTGTATCATATATAAATATATAATAAATATATAATAATGTTTTTGTCATATTAATGAAGTTCAAGGTTTTTTATGTGTGTTTTATTATTATGTTTTTTATATGTCATCATTATTTTTATTGTTTTTATGAGAGATGTGCGTTTACATTTGTATTATGAAATGATCACATGATTGTATAGGTGTATATATAAAGGTGTAGTTTTTCAGTTTATCTCAAACACCTGATGAAGCTATATGTGAAAGCGCTTGTGTAAATAAAGATGAGCTTAATTGAACTGGATTGACTCTGTGCCTTCGTACCTGGATTTTTAAATTTTTGCTGCTATTTTGGATTACCATACTATTGCTGCTACTTTTGAACCTGGAGCCATACCTTTGCTGGTTTTTTGCAAAAATTCATTTTAGTTTAAGTTTCTTAGGATTGTACAAATGCTATAATAGTAAATGCTGCAAACAGAAACTCAAAACAACTCCATACTGGATGCGCCTGCCTCATACCAGAAAGTGCAAAAAAAAAACCTCCCAGAAATTGAAGGCTTTGGTATACATTAGAATGAAAATCTCAAACAAAATGCAGAAATAGGTATATATAGGTATGCTAGCACCAGCTAACAAGAAGGCCAGGATCCATTTTCAGGTACTGCACTGACAACCCAAGCACACTAACAATTATAGATACAGGAACATTCTACCCATTTTACAATGCAGGCAAAAACCTATGTATACAGTCCCCAAAACAATCAGTCTATATAACATTATGCACATACCAACATTGAAGCCAAACTCAGAAGAAATGACTGAGGAAGTTTCAGGCATATCAGGGTATCAATACTGCCCTGGATATATTCAACTGAGATCTATTAAATCTATTAAACAAATATGCTCCACTTTGGAATTTCAGATCAGAAGCAATACCTTACCAAAGACTGCAATAACAGTACACAAAAGCAAGACCTACAGAAATTCTGCCTGAAAAAGTACAATTGCCATGTGAACATTAAGTAATTTAACATCTACAAAGAAGCAAGGCATAAATGCCAAAACTTAACAAGGAAATAAAGCAACACTATTTTACTCATCTTTAACATTCCATAGCCCTAAAAGATTATAGAATGCTGTGTGCAAACTCCTCAGAATGACGTACACTATTTATTTATTGGCTTTGTACCATAAAAGCCAACAATACAAGAAATGGCATATAAATCTGTGGTTTTCTTTAAATATATGAACAGAATGCTCAAATTTAATAACCATTAACTCTTAGTTTTATGAAATATTATGAACAGATTAATTCCAAACAACTTCCACAACATTTGTAAAGAAACTACGTTTCAATCTTAATAACCATGGCTCACTTTCCATGGGCAGCTTGCTTCAAACATATCTCAAGAAACTACCTTTTGTCACTCTGCCATCTAGTAAATTTATAAACAGGAGTTTATATGAAGAATAATTCCCATCTTAAGGAAATAAGCCAAGGTTATTATCTTACATAAAAGTGGAGATCATGACATAGAGAACTATTCCCTATTAGTATGCTTAGCCTCCTTTCCAAACTATAGAATGTAAAGGCCATGAACAACTTATAAACTGTCATACTGAACAGAATATGGTGATACTAGCCAAGCATAATTTTAGACCTGGACATACTACAGAAAAAAACTTTACCCAGATTAGTAGATGATGTAGCAACGGGCGGCTGCGGTGGTGCAGTGGTTAGTGTTCGGCTGAGGTGCCTTCTGTGCAGAGTCCTCCCTGTGGTCGTGTGGGTTTCCTCCGGGTGCTCTGGTTTCCTCCCACATCCCAAAGACATGCTGTAGGTGGATTGGACACTCTAAATTGGCCCTAGACATGAGTGTGTGTGTGTGTGTGTGTGTGTGTGTGTGTGTGTGTGTGTGTGTGTGTGTGTGTGTGTGTGTGTGTGTGTGCGTGTGTGCCTTCTGTGGAAGGTTAGGGGCAGGGCTGGCAACTCCACACTGTAAAACTCCACTGCCAATCTTGAGTGGAAAGGTGATCCGCTGTGGCGACCCCTAACCGGGAAAAGTCGAAAGAAGAAGTAGATGATGTAGCAACAAACACAGGCAAAGACGTAAACACAGCCATGCTGCTTATAGACTACTGCAAACCCACAGATATCAATATCATTAATCATCATATGTTAATGACAAGGCTACAGACCTTAGGATGGTCTGAATCTATACTCTCATGGTTTGCAAACTGCCTACAAAACAGGGTACAAGCTTTTCAATGGCAGAACATACCCCTGGTAAAATCTCATCTAATCCAGGAGGGTCACAAGGATCAGTACTTCGACCGCCATCTATTATTTACTATTTTCCCAAACAAAATGTATGCCCACACAAAAGGAGTCCATATAATACATTATGCAGATACTTTGATTATCATTCATGCAGCTCATAACCTACAAACTCAAATATCCTTCAACACCCTTATTGTCAGGACACATCAAAGACACTTGATTATACATGAAAATAAGACCAAACTACTGAGTGCTGTTAAATCTGTGTAGCCTTCTAACCACCGAAATATTACCGTAATGTTGTACGGATCAGCAGGACCTACCAGGGCTATAAAAATATGGAAATACCAAAGCATTTCCTTAGACTACTACCTAACCTTCTAAGATCACACTGAAAACATCAAGGATATAAACTGGGAATTCTTCACAGGAAAAATACATGCCTTCTACAAATTTCAAAGAAAAATCATACTGGAATAACTGTTGTTGCCTAAGCTTCTGAACAGCATAATAACTATTGGTAACTCTAAAAACACAGCGTTAGCCAAAATGTCTGTAACTTACAATAAAACTGCAAAATATGCAGCTATCCAACCAACCTGCTGGCAATACTGCACAATACTAATCAAACTTAACCAGCTATTACTACAAAGCAAAATTAAGAATATTTGTCTCGCCTTTACTAATGAAGTAATATGGAATACACCTTATCCACCACTAGTCACCATGCTAAACTGTCATATTACCAAATGACAATTTAAATCAAACAAAACATACTGTACATAAATAAAGCAAACATAAAAATAGGGCCATGGCACCAAGCAATGTTTTTTTCAACAGAATAGAAGAAATTACCTATTTATGGTCAATAATCAACTTTCCAACCTTCCAAATGCTATGCACATGTTATCTGAATGTCTGCACTACATGTAGTATTATCTACTTATGTTAGTCATCAAAGTACACCATCAGCGCTCCTATATCATTTGTCTCAGAATAAAATTTAAGCTGATAATAGTGTTCATTATTTACAAAAACATACTCATCTTGTGAGGAATTGAAAGATTTTGAGTTTTAAAGACCTGAATAGAAAGAATTCTATGAGTAGATCAGCAGACTCTTGCACTGGGCATCATCAAACTTTTGATAACACAGAGAATTGTGTTCCCTCTGAGGAAAAAAAGGAGTGAAAGGGAATTTCCAAATATGGCTAACAGATTTCTAAAAGGAATAAAGGCAACATTTTGAGGGGGTCTGCCTGCAGAGAAAGGTTGCATTTTCCACTGCTAGTATGCTTTGGGGAAAAGCTGAGATTTTGCAATGCCAGGAGCCAAGTTTATTGATTTTAACCTCTCATTGTTTCCACATGGGTGTTTGGAGGAGCGTGATGGCTCTAAACAAATCTGATTGCAGCTGATCATATTTATTTGACTGAATCACCTGGAAAATTATGTTGCAGCTTCTGTTATTTTGCAAGAAGAGTGAGCTTTTATAATCCTTGTCAGAACGGCTATAAAATAAAGTAATACAGCTGGATAACTATTTAGACTGGAGTTTGTCTGAAGTCTTGTCATTTAATCACAGCAGCAGCAAAAGTAAAGAAAAGCCTTCCTGATCTTCAGAATTTCATTACCGCCACTATTCTGAGCAGCATTTCTCATGAAGACAGAGGCAAACATACATTAGCTTGGACCGAGGTTTAGAGTTAGGGCGCAAATAGACTTTGTCACTGTAAAATAACAGGAAATCTAAACTGGACATATGTCTTCAAACTTTTTGTCATAAGGGCCGGATTCACAAAGGCATGCACGGAGTCTAAGAGTAGAGTAAGACTCCAGACAGCCAATATGTCTGCCGAGCGTTCCAGGAACAGCTGGCAGGGGCATGCATGAGAGCTCCTAAAACGACTTTTGCACGGACAGTGTTAGGTTATGCAAATTACCTCATTTGCTGCTGAAAGCTATGCAAATGAGGTAAATTTGCGATCCAGGAAACACTAACCTGTCCGAGTAAGAGTAGTGTTATTTTCAGAAATGTACTCCGTTGGTAACCGAGTACCATTCTGCAAATAGCAAAACAGAGCTATGACAGCTCCAAATAAAGGATGCATCCAGTTGCGGAAGCATGCCAATGGCCAAATATAAGGCCATTGGCATTTGTATGTGTTGCAAAATAATAAAAAATATTTTTTTTTTCCCCGGGATCTCCGATGTTTAAGCATAACACAGCGCCATGCAAACCTGCAGCGCTCTAAAAACCAGAAAAAAAAATAAAAGCCAAAAATAGGTATTTTATTAAAAATATTCATCTGCCATGCAGGTGAATGGCAGGCTGAAGACAACATGGCTACTGAGTAGTGGTTGCTAAGGGGGGGAAGCTCAGTCTGAGAGATGAAACCAAGCATCAGTAGGCAATCCTATGCAAATGAGTATAAGGACAGTGAATCCCAATTTCCCCTGACATGTGAACCATGTCCCTAGAGTGTAAGAGTAGGATTAGGTGAGTAACAGAGTAGAAGATAGGTGACATCATGAGGGGGTGTGTATCAAAGACTGTAAGCTTATTGGAGCAGAGTGGCATGTGTTTGCTGTGAGTTACTCAGGACTGAAAGAGGCGTGTCTACAGTTGCCTGAACTGAAACCCAGAAACTGAAGGTGTACGCCGTGGCTATCATTAAAGTTTCTTGCAAAGATGCTTACACTGTGTGTGCGCGTGTGCGGGCCAGTAAACCTGTCTAAGCCTGTGTGTGCGCCTGTGTAAGCCTGTATAAGGCTGTCTAAGCCTGTGTGCGTGAATGTGCACCCACCTAAGCCTGTGTAAGCTTGTGTAAGGCTGTGTGCGTGCGTGTGCGCTTGTTTGCGCTTGTTTGCGCATCGCTGCCCCCTGTGGAAACAGAAAGGGAAAAGGAAGGAAAAGAAGTAGTAGGAAGTTAACCAAGGAGAACTAGCAGAGCTTCCAGGTGAAATCAATCAGAATCAGCCAATTACACAGGCAGTACACTAGCCAGCCCAGCATTTAAAACTCAGCAAACAACATCCCCCCATGTTTTTCTCAGAAACACTGCAACACTGCAGTCTACAAAGAGAAGTGAAAACTTAAAAAGCTTAATTGAGACAAAAAAGTGTTAGGGGCTGCCATTGCTATTATAAGGCAACATGTGCAAGATGCTGAGGGTTGTGCCATTGTGAATGCTGCTGAGCAACCCACAGTGAGGAGACGGAGAAGAGTGTACAGACCCAGGGTAACCTACGAGGGGCTACATGAGCTGGAGATAGTGGAGCACTATAGAGTGGACAGAGAGCTCCTGCAGCAAATTTTTGAGCTGTGCAGGCCATGCCTCACACACAGAACCAACAGAGGGGAACCCATCCCAGTGGAAACCAAGGTATGTGTTGGCCTAAGAATACTAGCAACAGGTACCTTCCAGAGATCAACTGGTGATATGATGGGGATTTCACAGGCATCAGCATCCAGGGTACTGCACCAGTTCCTGGATGCCATGTCAGCACATGTCGGTGATCATATATATTTCCCCAATTCCCATGAGTTATTGGCCAGCAATATGTGTCTCTTCCAGCAAATAGCAGAATACCCTGAGGTAGTGGGTGCAATTGACTGCATGCACATACACATCAAAGCACCAGCCGGTGAGCGGGGTAGGGCCTACATCAACCGCAAGGGCTTCCACTCCATCAACTGCCAGGTTGTGTGTGATGCCCAGGGCATAATACTGAATGTGTGTGCTGGTTGCCCTGGAAGCACGATTCCCATATCTGGCATCTGACGCAGCTGTACCAGACATTTGCCAGTGGGGACATCCCTGACGGTCACCTAGTGGGCAATGCTGGATATGCACTGGAGCCATGGCTGATGACACCCATCAGAAATGCACACACACCTGAACAAGAATTCCATAATGAGGCACAAGCACAAACATGAAATGTAATCGAGCATGTGTTTGGGATGCTCAAGTCATGGTTCCGGTGCCTGGACACATCTGATGGAGCCTTGCAGTACTCACCAACTACATGTACCCAAATTGTCATGGTATGTGCCATGCTACACAATATGATCCTGTGAAAACAGCTGCAGCAGGAACAGCATGGGGAAGGGCCAAACAGCCCCCCACCATTGCCAAGGCCTGCACAGGCACAGCGTGACTCAGAGGAGGAACAACCTGAGCCTGCCCAAGTAGGCAGAAGGAGGTGTGCCCAGTATGCCTTGGCAAAGAGGCAACTCATAGCACATACACTGGCTCATTAGGAACCCTGGAAATGATACCTCTCTGACTCACACACAAAATAAAAGGGATGCCTACCATGACACTACCTGTTTCCAAACATGTATAGGGAGTGTAATATGTGCATCTGACATAGGCAGCCATGCAGCACCACCTGAGGCATGATTGCCATGTTTTAAGCAATATAAAGCAGTGCTAAGTAGCATTTACCAATATTTAGTATATGTAAACAAAATTGCTCGTGTTAACTAGCCCAATGCTGGGCAACATTGAGCAATGTTGGGCAAGGTCGGGCAAAGTCGTGCAAAGTTGAGCAAAGTCAGGTAAACATGCTCATATTTGCTTTACTGTTCCTTAAGCAGTCTGGACTGCCCAGCATGAAAATAAAACGCAGTGACAGGGCTCGAACCCAGGATACTGTGCACTATAGTCACAGTACTGAACCACTAAGCCATGATAGCATTTCAGTGGCAGAGACACAGCAGGACAATTGTACACTAATGCAAACACAAAGAAATGCTGTATCATGCCCCTAAAGAGGCATATGGATAACCTCCCCCACAGGCCTATGCAGACAAAGAACATCAGGCCAGGCGGTGTGATGTGAGTTGTGTAGGCTATGAAGTCGCAATCTAATATAGGTGACATTGGATGCTAGGATCTGTAGCACAGTAGTATGACTCAAGCCAGTACGATAGGCAACAGTACTGACTGAAATGGTGTACCGTACATAGCAGTGCAGGCATAGCAAATGTGTATAAGTGTCAGGTGAAACCCTCATCCTATGTACACCCACAGTAGCAATCAGGTGTGCCCCCGGGTAGAAATGTACAAAGAATAGCTGTCACCCCTGTATGTAGAAATGTTGATAAGTCTATGCAAAGTGTCTCATGGAAGCCCTGCAGGCACAGCATGATCTCTGTTGATCTATGACACAAAGGTGAGCCCTGCTGTCAAAATACAACTTGATTTTCCTACACATGTAGTATAAATGTCTATACTGGGCGTGCTCACACACTCCAACAAATGTAGTGGATTTCATTCAGCATCACACTGAAAGGTCATACTGGGCATACCCACACACTTTAATAAACGAAGCAAATGTCAGGCAACAACTTACTGAGCATACTGGGCATGCTCACACACTTATACTAAATACAGATGTGATAATAAGGGATGTATGGACAAATGTGGATAGTGATCTCTACTTCCAGAAACACATTTACAAAGCGGTCAGAAAATCATGCTATGTGTTCACACAAACTGCCAAGGTCTGCGCATGTAGGTCAGATGAGGTTCCCACTACTCAGCAGTCATCAGACCCATCAGAGAGTACCACAACACACTTGCGATGAATCTGACGAGGCACGTTCAGCAGCCAGAAAGACCACTGAAGTACCTTAACAAGAGGATTACTGGCCTCAAATAGTTGCCCCATGCAACAAGACTGAATGTAACCCAATCTGTACTCTGTTGCATACTGTCTACTCAGGAGATCTCTGCCCAACAGACAGGTCCATGTCATGGCTACACTCAGATCTGTTCTGAGTTACAGCTCAATGGCACTAAATGTACAGACCCAACTGATATTGCCAACATCCTGGCAGATAGGATCAGTGTTAATTTTACCCCCCTCTCACCCATGAAAGAGCACATCTCTATAATGGAAGACTGCAAAGTTGCTGTCATCATGGCTGCACAGGTAAATAACACTCTCCAAAGCCAGTATCACAGCAGCCATGGGACCAGATAACTTCCCAGGCTGTGTAGTATCTACTTCCCTGAAGTAAACTTTAACATGGAAGGTCTGTGGCTACTGAAGTTTCCAGAGGACTGCAAACTAGGAGCCATAATTGTAAACACTAAAGATGTGGACATCCTACAAAAGGGCCTCACTGAGACAGATGGCTGTTGTCAAAGCCATGGGCTCTAGCTCAATGCCAAAAAATCCGTTGTCATCCCCTTTGTTAAAAACTCTGTAGCCAAGAACTACAACATAGGTGGTAGTATACTTCACACTGAAAATGTGACAAGAGACCTTGGTTCACAGGTGGACAGTGGACACAACTGTGATAATCACATTCCCACAGTAGTCAGGAAACCCTCCTATGTGGCACACCTCATCACAAAACGTGTCTCATGCAGAACAGAAGAGGACATTGTTCCCCTCTACTCATCACTCACTAGAACTATAATAGAGTACACCACTTTCACTATGTACCTCACAAGACAACTACAACAACTGGAAAGCCTGTAGCAATACCTCACAAAGAGCATTAGCGGCCTGAAATACATGCCATACACAGACCATCTCAAAATGCTCCATCCGTACACCCTTGCATATTGCCTACTCAGAGGTGTTCACTGCCTAACATACAAAGCTATGACAAACACAGAGCTGTTGGACATGCTCCACTTAAAACACTCACAATCCCTCTGACCTTCGGACCCAAAACCACAAGTGAAATACAAAAGGAAGGGGTGTATCCATTTACCTTATGGATACCCACACCTTCAGGTTAGTGGCACAGCATGAGGCCTTGGAGACCATGCAAGTGCAACTAACGTTGGGCAAAGCTGCTCATCAGATTGTAGCCTGCTACAGATCACGTACCTTGTCTCAGGAACCTCACTCAGTATTCCTGAGAATGGTGGAAAATATAAAGGTCCTATCAAACTACATTATATGAGGAGATTACAACTACCCAAACAATGAGTGGGAGAATTACTTGTGTACAACGTACTTTGCCCAATGTTTCCTATAGTTTAAAAACTCTAACACCCTGGAACAGCTGGACACCATGCCCACTAGAGGTGACAACATACTGGACATGATCATCACCAACATGGGGTACCAGTGTTCCACAACAGAGATAAACCCCTCGCTGGTAATATCAGATCATAAAGTAATCACTCTGGACATCCACATCCCCCCCTCCCCATCCAGTCAATGAAAACACTGTGAAGACATTTTCAAAAGCAAACTGCACACTTCCCAAGACCAAAGTGGAAAGTTCCAAAGACCCCTTGCTATAGGATAATGCTATACAATCTGCCAAATCATTTACAAGTGCATCCTATGAGCATCTACAGGGATGCATGGAACGAGACATCACAAATAAAACCAAGATGCACTCCTCCAAAAATAAGACAACAATCAGTTGGTTGTTGCCCATAAATAAGCTAGATAACAGAAGGAGGAAACAAACACATGATAGAGCCAACTTCACAAAATGAAAGGCATCACTGATCATTATTAGGAAGAAACAATGATCACTCATAAAATAATCCAAGGCCAGTTTCTAAAGACAAATAGCCAAGGAATGTAAGAATAACAACCACAAAGTCTTCGGTAGCTATACCAGACATGTAAGTGTCACCTTCCAATTATGCTGTCAGCTACTGAAAAATGGAAAGAAATACACTGGACCAAATTTCATTACCCACATCCAGGGGGACAAGTTCAGTGTAAACTCCCCCCCATCACCCCCAAATGGGCCTGTGTCCATCACAGAAGGATGCAGAGCCCCAGATGTCATGGACATGCAGGTAAAGACAGCCCTCTCCAAAGCTAAGAACACAGCATCAATGGGACTGGATGGTGTCCCAGGCTTCGTCTTACACTAGACCCAAAAGGAACTACACCCTCATCTACATTCACTGTCCAAATTCAAGCGTACCACAGGCTATGTACCCAAAGAATGGCATACACTAACAGTCATCCAGCTCCACAAAGTGGGTGCCACAACAGAACCTGGTGCCCTATATGTCTACTCAGCCTGGTCTACAAAGCTATTGAGCAAATTGTCATGGAACCCATAAACAGAGACATTGGAGACCTCCAGACACTGGACTCTACACAACTTCACCTTGTTAAAAGCAGATCCTGGCTCCTAAACCTAGTTGACTTATTTCAAACAGTTACCAAGGACATAGATGAAGGTGAAAGTAGTCCACACAGCCCACCTGGATCTCACTAAGGACTTTCTACACCATTCCCCACTCTGTCATCATGCACAAGCGTACCAGCTTGAACATTAACAGCTATGTCACAGGATGGGTGGCCAAGTGGCTCACAGATCAAACACACATGTTCAGAGTTGCAGGTGCCATGTCCAACTCTAAGCCAGTCACAGATGGCATCTCACAGGTCTTGGTCCTGGGACCCCACCTGTTCAGTAGATACTGCTCAGAGGTACAGGCAAGCACGGGAGTTGTATGGCTGAACAGGTTTGCAGATGACTGCTAACTGTGGTCCATAACTGACTTTACAGCTGACACAGACATCCTCCAGAAGTGTCTGACGAGACTGATACCTGGTGTCAAAACAATGCCCTCAAGCTGAATGTCAACGAATGCATAGTCATCCCCTTTGGGTAAAACAATGTGCACAGAAATTACCACATAGGTGGTAATCCAGTATGTACGAAGAAAGTCATTATGGCCCTGGGGACACAGGTAGATAGTAAACTCCCCTTTGATGATCACATGGCCAAAGTGTTTAGACATTTCTTCTATGTAGCCCACCTAATGTCACCTAATGTAACTCACTTTGTATAGTCTGATGATGTCACCATCCTGCAAATATACCTGTGGAAAGGCCAACTCACAGTAATGTGCATAGCGCATTGTGTAAATGTGTACTCCTATAGTATCACAAACTAGATAGATAGGGGTTTGAATCCTGCACTTGACAAGTGTGTGTTTGTGTGTGGTCTCCTTGGGAATGAGCAACCATTTTGGAGAGTAGTAAAACACCTTAAAAGTGGCATACTAATCTTTGTCAAGTCTGATGATGTCACCATCCTACAAATATACCTGTGGAAAAAAGACTTCCCAGTAATGGATATAGTACGATGTGTTAATGCGTACTCCTCTAGTATCATGAAGCAGTTATGTAAGGGTTTGAATCCTGCATTTGACAACTGTTTGTGTGTAATCACCTTCAAGAGGGGCAACCTTTTTGGAGAGTTAGTAGAACACCTTAAACGTGGCATACATGTCTATGTCAAGTCTGATGATGTCACCATCCTACAACTATACCTGTGGAAAGCAAAGCTCCCAATAATGTGTATAGCGTGTCGTGTTAATGTGTACTCCTCTAATATCATGAAGTAGTTAGGTAGGGGTTTAAATCCTGCACTTGACAACTATGTTTGTAATCATCTTGGAGAGGTGCAACCTTTTTGGAGAGTAGTAGAACACCTTAAAAGTGGCATACATATCTATGTCAAGTCTGATGATGTCACCATCCTACAAATATACCTGTGGAAAAGAGAACTTCCAATAATGTGTATAGCATGTTGTGTTAATGCGTACTCCTCTAGTATCATAAAATAATTAGGTAGGGGGTTGAATCCTGTACTTGACAACTGTGTGTGGGTGTGTATGTGTGTTTGTTTGCAATCACCTTGAAGAAAAGCAGCTCTCTTTGTAGAGTAGTTGAACACCTTAAAAGTGGCATACATATCTATGTCAGGTCTAATTATGTCACCATCCTACAAATGTACCTGTGGAAAAGAGAACTCCCATTAATGTGTATAGTGTGTTGTGTTAATGCATATTCCTCGAGTATCATGACGTAGTTAGATCGGGGTTTGAATCCTGCACTTGGTGAGTGTGTGTGACACTGTTGGTCAATCTGTTGTGGATTTTGCTTTTACTACTGTATGACATGTCAGTATGCATTGCACATGTGAGGTAGCTGTGTGGCAAATACATATACGTACATGTTACCTCAATTATTACATGTGTGGGAACCATGCTTTCTTCAAGAACACAGCTGCCATCTTTGCCAGACTGTGCTGCTGCTTCCCAGACCTTAGGTCACATCTGTATGCTTGTGACAAGGCCAGCCACTGCAGTGATCCCTGGCCTAGGTCATCCATGTCACACACACACTCATTATAGTTTCTGTTGAATTGTGTGAGTGAGGGTTTATGGACGAGGTATATGTCAGACCTGTTCAAACGCAGCAAAGTCTGTCAATGATGACTATTCATTATAGGTGTACAACAACCTTTGCGGATATGCATGCAGACCCCTTATTGCTTATGTGATCAATTGAGGGATTTCAAAATACCTTAGGAAATGTGATTATCAAGGGAGAGATGACGTAACACTAGGTTGCATGTACACATCGGTACCTGTTCATCATGTTGGTGGCTACTACCTATGTGGTACTGTGGGGATACTATGTTCCGTAAAGGTGGATGACTATGCTTAGTTTGGCTTATAGCTTTACAGCATGGGTTTGACAACAGGTATCTGTCTGTATGATACCCTTGTGGAGGATGTGTGTGTCATCTGGAGAATGCATTATAGGCCACAGTATGCATTACCAGACGTGGACGGACATATCCCTGTGAATGCTTGTACCTAAGAGAGCTATATGCCAAACAGGAGTGGTCTCAGTAATGGGTGCAGGTGAATACCACTTGTTAATGGCATAGTATAGTACCTGAAGGATCCAAATGTTGCTGTGTGTCTTACATCTGTGTGTCAGTTGTCAAGACATCATCTAATGATTGGTTATGGTCAGGCTGTTGAAGTTATGTATACTACCAGAATGCAAAACAATGACAGATAGTAACAGTATCACCCACAGCACAGTGTCAAACCATGTCATACACACATGTGTAGTCAGGTTGTGAAATGTGTGTAGCACAATGCATACTGGCCACCAATAGAAACTATGGAGTGTTACTGTGTAATTCAGGGCATGTCACCCTGCCCATGTGTCCACTATGCACGTACATGCAGACAGTGCACCTCCACCATGTTCACAAATGTAGACCTGCAAATCTGTGCTACACACATCCCACACATACTGTCCACTCTCTAACACATGCTGCCAATACTACACACATCAGCCAAGTGGCACATGGGTGGACAATACACTGTTGGAACTAACACTGGTGTAAACAATACTACAATGACAATCATAGCTTTAATGCATCATGCCTGCTCAGCTACACCTTCAAGCATATCATTACACTCTACTGCTGACAACATGCTAACATTGCTATACTGCTATAAAGTCACCCTGTGCATCAGCACCATAGTAGCCTGTTCCTGCATCAATGTTACAGATGACAGGAGGTGGCACAGGTTTCATCATATGCACAGGGTGTGCTGTTGGTTTGCCAGAGGCCTACAGTGAGCCATCCAATTGACGTGTGTGTGTGTGTGTGTGTGTGTGTGTGTGTGTGAGGGTCAAGAGTACTGCTATGGGCCAATGTTGATGTAATGTGTGCGGGTATGTGTTAGCCCTAGGTGTCTGGTTTATGTATGTGTGTGACTGCATGCACACAGTTCCACCATGTGGCTGCCATATACGGGTGTTTGTGGGACAGCCACAGACTGTACCTGCCAGGCTTTACAGATCACCGTCTCTGGCCACGGATACGGTACCTGTGCCTGGCAGAGGTGTTACTGACACTATCAGGTACTAAGCCAGACTGGGTACTATCCCCAGAGGTAGATGGATGTACACTGGAACTAGGTCCCTGCTGGGACTGTCCAGAACCATGTGCACATGGTCTTCTAGGACGTTCTATGGACAGCCCACTCCCAACATTGCTTGGGCTGGTAATGGCACTAGGGGAGTGGCTGTGGCTTGATGGACGTCCGCGGTGACTGCCAGCTGCTGATGTTGCTGGCATATGTCCATGTCGACGACTCAACCATCCCGCACTGTCCTGACACATGGACATGACATTGCGGAGGACATCTAATGTCTCTCCCTAATGTCTATCAGTGACCTCAGTGTAATTATGGATGGCACCTGCTATGTCAAGGATACTGTCAATTACGGTGGTGTTATGTGCCCTCTGTGCCCTTAGTCCATGTCTGGTGTACCGTTTCATACATGCCTGTACCTCCATGACAGCCTGGAACATGCATGAGTTTGTAACACCTGTGCACGTCTGCCAGTGGTATGATGAGCAGCAGTGCTCTGACGAGAACCCCTTGACATCTGCCTATGTGGTTCCCTTCCAGACATCCGGGTATGGCTGCTGTGTAAGGATGCATGTGCCATGGATACCACACTGTCCTGGCCAATGCCGACTGTACGCTGTCCCTCAACTAAGGGCATTGGTGATGGGTGTATTGGCATTATGACTGTGTGCATGGATAGGGTGGACACTTGTGTACTGTTGATTGGTGGCCCAACGACAGACCCTGGCAAACATGCCTGTGCCTCAACACACCTATCATCATTATCACTATTTTGCTCAGTGACATCAGTTTCCCTGCTGCAGTGAACCAGCCCAAAGTCAGCACCTGTGAGAGGAAGACAGGAAACACACTTTACAACCTGTACATGATGTCAGCACACATGCACACATGCACACATGCACACATGCACACATGCACACATGCACACATGCACACATGCACACATGCACACATGCACACAAGCACACAACCACACATGCACACATGCACACATGCACACAAACGCACTCCTCACTAAAACAGACGCACACACACACACACACACACACACACACACACACACACACACACACACACACACCACCACCACCACCACCACCACCAGCAATCCAGAACATACTCAATAGCAGGTGATGATGGGGTACAGTATCACAAGGCAAACAGTTATATCACATGTGTCAGCATGCAGGACGTGTGTTGCACAACAGCATGCAGTGCGGGTGTAGACATCCCTTGCTAATAACAGTATACATGGCTTTGATGCATGTGTGGTGTTGTTCAGTGATTGGTCTCACCCTGGAATGCAATGTGTACATGGACAAAACATTGCTGTGCAAGTATTAAAAGCTCTGCAATGTCCTGTGCACCGTCACTCACAGGTATACATACCATGGCTGGATGTGTATCTGTGTGTCACATAGATATCCATTCCTGATTAGAGCATCTGTGTCTTTAGCAGAAAAATGTGGACACAGGTTTAGCACATGCATGCTATGTATACACACAGGATGAGTGGTGCATGTATGCCTGATGGAATACCATTGCTCAACATAGCCATTGTACAGTGGTTATGTTGAGTGTAGGACATATTGTGGACATGCCAGTGCCAGCCATGACATGGCATGCTACAACACAACTGCAACATTAAACATCACACATACACAGTGTGTGTCATGTGACCTATACACTCAATAGCATTACAAGACATATATGTGTCACTTTGTACAAATGGTGATTGCTATGCATATTGTGTATCAGTGCATAAGTTTGCACACACACAACACTGAGGTGCATAGCAGTTAATGCTATGTGTAGTACTGTGGTCACTGTAACTGGATGGGGCGTAGTACCATGAGCCATCATCATGCAGCATCATGTGGTCACTCAAGGCTACTGTGTGCCAGACCGGCACATATTATGCTGTGCCAGAACTACAGTACCGTGGCTACATTCACCATTTCACAGCCAGTTGTTACATGGGTTTGTATGGTTCCCAATAGGGAGCATTGCCTAACATGAATGTGTTATGTGTGGAAGAGTGTCGCACAGCCACATGAGGCATCTACCCCTCAGGTGTATTATGTGTGCTGTGTGGATGACATTTGGGATACTGGAGTGTGACCTTACAGCAGGTGTCTGAATACGCCATGTGTAGCATGTTAATGTGTACTGCGTATGACAAAGTTGTGTATGTTGTGTGCATGTGTATCGACTCTGCCTATCCAATGTCCACTACAGTGTTGCCACAATTGTGTGGGATGCTCTGTGTATTGTAAGTGTTTTAGGCAGCTACCCACATTACTGGGAAATGCATAGTCTCACAGCAAACATGCACAGCATGCATTATGCGTAGGTGTGTTATGTGTACATGGCCTACACCTCACCTATGACATGCACATTTAATTAGCAATATTAAATGTAGAACGGACTCACCAGCATGGGTCTGCTGCCTTGCTGTCACACCAGAGGGACCTACAAGGATATGAGACAGTTTGTCAGTGGCAACAACTGTGGCATTGCTACAGTGTGTTTGCAATCCTACAGTAGTACAACAGTTGACAGTCACAGGCCTACAGATTACATTCCTAATTATCAGTATTGCACAACACTAGGCACCACATCCCCTAACTACTCAGTACACATCTAACATAAGCATGCTCTACCAATAGAGGTAACAGTAGTCTACAGCTATGCCATGTTACCTGCATGCTCCATGTCAACTTGCTGGGTGTCTCCGGCCTCCATGATGATACATGTTACTTGTTGTTGTTGTTGGCCAGGAGCCACCTGGCTCAGGAGCAGCTCCTCCACTCTGGTGAGGGGGGAATGGATGGGTACCCCACCACCTGTGGCAAGCGGTTGTCTACGGATATCAGACGCACGCTGCAGGACATGTCTAATTAAATCACTGCAGTGATGGCGTACCTGCTCATATGTCCGGTTATGCATGCCTATGTCATTTACCCTACGGACAAGTTCTTTCCACAGTGCAGTCCGCTCATGCTGGTCCTGGCCGGTTCTGGAGAACAGCAGGGCATAGTGCTGCACCAGGCTTGTCATTATCTGTTCCTGCTCTGCCGGGCTGTAGGTGGGATTACAATGGTGGGTCATTACCCTGGAAGACAATGAAACAATATGTGTGAGCAAGTCATGTGGCACACTTAACATTCTAAAGTACAGATATCAATTAACTGCCATATATAGCAACCTATTGGCTGTCAGAGGATACACACTTTCAATACCACATATCAGTGCTCAGCCCACAACTGCCTGACAGTGTCTGGCACACTCCAGATATCAAACCATGTTTTGCACAGCAACAAAGATAAACCAGTATGTAAGACTGTACAACAGTACATGGCACACTGTATGCGAAACAATGCACCACCTAGCCACAGGAGGTATATATCAAGTTAATGCATCAAGAAATATGTAATCCATTGCAATGATTGTAAAATCCCAGTTACAGTATTACCAGTGTACCACGCTAGTTGTTGATAGCAAACCCCTGCCTAACATATGTGCACATTCATTAATATAGTTCGCATATGCTGTACTAGACTATACATGTTGCTAGATATGCACTTATATCCTGTAACACACATATGACTGAGGCCATGGTACAGGCATACCCACACACACATCAGACATACATATGAGACACAAAGGTATGGCAACCCAGATGACCTTTACCTGTGTACCATACAGTACTGTGTGTCAGTAGTTACAAAATCTTATGCCTGAGGTATGTAATCTGTGAGGACTACATGGAACACACAAAACAGTGGTTCCAAGAAATGTGGACATACACCATACTGTGCTGTTTAGGCATACAGCCTCAGGTACTACTACAGTTCATACAGGAGTTGGGTTCACCAGCAGTAACACTCAATAAGCATACATGTACTGCTTTAGCCTACAATGGGACACCCCAGTCGACAACAAGGGACTACATCAGACCATATGGCATACTGCTTTTTCTGCCTAGCAATTGCATACACATCTTTTGCTGGGATCACAGCTAGGACACATAATATCATAACAGAAACAGTTTCCCACTAAGCTATCACATATATACAGAACTCTGACACATTCACCAACACATTCACCATCACACTCAGTCAACCTCACATAGCAATTATTGCAACAAGTACATGTGGGTGTGTATCGCTTCATAGGTAGGTAATAGGCTATTGGTCCTAGGGCCTATAGAAGTCTAGCCATATGCTACCCTGACCTTTGACACACAGGTAATTACATTTCACGTGGCCCTGTCAAGCAGAGCCACAGAGGTGATTCCTGGGGTGCATTTCCTATCTCCCATACAATCATCAGGATTATTTATGATAACTGCTAATTAGGAGCTTTGTTTGCTATTGATAGGTGCTTTGTTCCAGAGTATGGGATGTCTCTGAGTTAGGAATCTATCCCTCCAGCATGTGCTGTTTAATGAGGTCACAAGGTTTAGGTCCCTAGAGCGTGTAGCTCGTAGTGATTGTGATCTGTTTACGTGGAGCATGTCCAACAGCTCTGGGTTTGACATAGCTTAGTATGTTAGGCAGAGGTCACCTCTGGGTAGGCGGTATGCGACACAGTCTAGCTGTGGGTTTGTGAGATGGTCTGCATAGGGCATCTGTTTGAGGCTGGAATTACTCTTTGTGAGGTATGTCTGTGTCATTTCCAGTTGCTGTAGATGTCTTGTGAGGTACATACCACATGGGGCATTGTACTCTATAATGGGCTTTATGTGTGATGAGCAGAGGGGAACATTGACCTATATTTCCCTTGATGACACACCTTTTGTGATGATGTGTGCCACGTAGACAGATGACATGACTAGTGTGGCACTGTGATTATCAAAGGGGTGACTACTGTCCACCTGTGTCCCATGGTCTCTTATCACACCTTCGGTGTTAAGTAGACTACCACCTATGTGGTAGTTAATGGGTACAGAGTTTTTGCAAGAAGGTATGCCAATGCAGTGTCAACATTAAGCTTGAGTCCATGGCTTTGTCACAACGCATCTGTTACAGTAAATATGACCCTGTCTCTCTCTCTCTCTTGTTGTATCTTTCGGCTTTTCCCGGTTAGGGGTCGTCACAGCGGAACTCCGGTCTGCTAATGATTGGCAGTAGATTTTTACGTACCGGCTTGCCAGGCCTGACGCACAACCTTCAACAAAGGTACGCCCATTCACGTATGTCTCCACACAGAAGACGCTTTAGCTGAGAATCTAACAGGACAACATCTTACTGTGAGGCGACAAAGCTACCGCAGCACCACCACCACAGCTCACTCTCTCTCTCTCTCTCTATACATATATATATATATATATATATATATATATATATATATATATATATATAGACATACACACACATACATATAAACATCCATTGGTGTACACATAGATATACATATAGGTACATATACAGTCCGCCTTTCATGGTGGGGATATCAATTATGCAAAGGTTGTGAGGTATACAGTTATGTCATAATATTGCACAGTGTTGTGCGGAATGCATTGAAGGTGTTCTTAGCCCATATAGCTTTAGCAGGCCTCACTGGCTGCAACACTGCAAACCTGACGAATCATACCCACAGCGTTTAACCACCACATGTCATATACCAGCACTGTATGCTGTCTTGTTTGCCACACACTACAACCTACATAGAAATATGCACATAACAACCTTCAACAACATATATATGTCCACCCTTCACAAACAGTTGCAGTATGTCCCTTGCTCTATGCACATGTACAGATGCTAATATATCTGACACATACAGATTTCTCCGTATGTGTGTGCCATACACACACAAGGTCCACAATGTTGTAAGTTCATGTTCCTCACGGCTGACCTGTTGGGCCTTGCTGCAACATGAACAGGTGTCACATGTGAGCACACAGTAATATTAAAAGGTGTATATATAGCTGCAAATGCTAGATTAGCATACTAGCCTGGTACAGCTGTTGCCAATGCTAAGCTACACATTAATATGACTATCATGCATTTGTTACTCTGTCACATCCATGTTTATATAACCATATGCGCTACTCCCCCAAACAGACATTGTACACACTACTGTACAGAATACACTAACATGGATCAGATGTTTGACATTTAATGCTGAACTACATATGTCACAGTCATATCCCACTGTACACAGCTACACAATGATTTCTCCATGGCAGTAGTTATGCAAGGCATCTGTGCATAGATACATACTGCTGCCACATATGGATGATTCAAACTATGTAGAGTACTCTTCATAAACATCTACTACATGCCAGTAAATACATAGCTGTTACATACCTTTCCTTTCTATGTGTTCGTATTTGTCAGTTCCGTGTGTTTTGTAATAAATTTTCTTTTTATAGCTTATTATTTTTTTCGAGATATATATTTTTTTCAATATAATTTTTTTTCTTTTCAGTATATTATTTATTTTTCAATTAAATTTTGTATTTTTTTCAATATATTTTTTCAATATATTTTTTTTCAATATATTATTTATTTTTCAATATAATTTTTTTCAATATATTTTTTCAATATTTTTTTTCAATATATTTATTTTTCAATATAATTTTTTTAATATATTTTTTCAATATATTTTTTTCAATATATTTATTTTTCAATATAATTTTTTTCAGTATATTTTTTTTATATTTTTTTCAATATATTATTTATTTTTCAATATATTCTTTTAGTTTTTCTTTTTTTTCAATATATTACTTTTTCTTTCAAAATATTTTTGTTGATCTTTTTTCTTTTTATCTGCTGCTGTTGTCTGCGTCCATCTCTCTCTCTCTCTCTCTCTCTCTCTCTCTCTCTCTCCCTCCATAGTTGCAATGAAATGATTGCATGTGTGGACAGCAAGTGCAGCCTGCTTTTGTAGGTATCTGCACATGTGCATGTGATGGCCTCTGCACCAATTGGTGGCCACCATTTGGCAATTGTATGCAGCCTGCTGTGTGGTACTTGCAGTACTCACTGTCATAGCAACCCAATGCTATAAATTGCTAAGTCAGGTAGGCATAGCCCTTTCAGCTTTCCAAAGTGGGGACCATGCTTGTTTAATGTGGACACTGTTGTGTAAGTCAGAAGGTTGGTATACTTCTCATAACTGATGTAAGGGGTGTAGCCAGTGATTTGAATGTTGTACTCAAACCTGAATGTTGCCACTTCCAGTACACAGTTGACAGTGTAGAATTGTACTCACCCCTACAAATGCTAACACAAGATACATGGGAGTATGTAGTTTCTTTTCTACTTATACAATTAGCTGCCATGCATACGTAGTTAATGAGATGTTTTCATTTGGCACATGAACTGTTTGGGAACTGCTGTACTGTGGATATTAATGTACTCATTTCTGCACAGTTTGTGCTTTTTCTTTTGTTGACATTATCACAGGATGCTCATGAAAACTGGACAATTCCAGTAGTGAGTATGCCTACCTACATCCTTGCTGTACCTTGAACACACAGGTATTTTGTACATTTGGGTGGGGATTGTCCTGCTATGATACTGTGTGGGAGTTGGAAAGTGCTGCTTTAACATTATTTACTGCTAGAATGTCTGGTTCTGTTATCACAGTCATGTAATGCAATTCCACAACAACTGCTGGTAAAGTTCCACAGAACAGGTTTTGTGTTATGGCATTCCTATCTTTCCTTTACATTCACTCATTCTGATGCATGATATATATATTTCAGCAACAACCTGCTGTATATCTACTGTGGCTCAGTGGTACTTCATGCAGTCTAGTGTGTCCAGGGTCTGGGACTGACAGTGGTGTTTTATTTTGCTGCTGAGTAGAACAAGGCCCCTCATATGCAGGGTGACTAAGGCACTTTTAAGCAGTTGTAAGCGGGTTTGCGTGGGTTTGCACGACGCTTAGCAATACTTAGCTACACGCACACAAGCGCACACTTGTGCAAACCCGCTAACTACTGCTTAAAAGTGCTTACTCCCGCTAACCCCCACGCTCATTTCTTTGAAAGAAAAGAAAATGGGGAGATAGGAAAGTGGTGAAAAAGGCGCACAAAGAGGGAAAGACAGTAGGGAAAACAGCTCGGGATGTGCAGGACAGGTGTAGGGAAGGTCCATAGCTGCCCATTTCTTTAACAGCAACAGCTGTGCATATCATAGTAATTTGGAGGGAAATTTGAAACCTTCCATCCCTGAGAGAGGGGTGAGGACAACGAAGTATGTTGTACTGCCAATTAAATTTCAGTTTATGTGTCCAGCGGACATGTGTGCAAAATGGGCAGCTATGTATGGGGCATAATTTTTTTGTGGGAGCAGATTGCCCATTTTTTTTTCAGGTGAGAGTGGAATGTGGGGTAGGGGAAGTAGGTATATTTTGGGAGGTAGATTGGGGAGGTAAACAGACAAGACAAACAAGATGCATACAGGGGCTAAATATGACATATGGGGTGGATGAACACCATTGACGGGAAGGATTTTTGGAAATTGCAAGCCCATGAGTCCACAGATGGCAACAGTGGAACTGAGATCCCCACCCATGGGCAGTCACCACTGCACCTTCACAGCCCGGAGAGTGGCTGTGCTGGGGGCTGCATAGGAGGGGCAGGCTCACCCATGAGTTGTGCCACTCTTGCCTCGAGCTGGCGTAGAGGATCAGCGACTGAACGCTCGATCTCCCTATGCACCACAGCCCGGACCATTCGGAGGGTGATAGGTGGCCCTCCTCTGGCCATGCTTGCATGGGGGGGATGAGCTCCATCCCCTGCAGCACTTCCACCTGAAGGTGGCACAGAACCAATGGAGGAGGAGGTCCCGGGCTGGGCATCGGACCTGCTGGTGCCAGGTGCCATTGCCAGCTGAGGTGGGACAGGTGGGTCCGCTGGGACCGGCCTTCCCATACGTTCTATGTTTAGAAGGATTTAATGACAATATGGGTTAGTAATAGCCAACAGCATTCCAATTTAGTTGTAACAGCATACAGTAGTATTCCCATTAACCCAACACACCAGAGTTCCAACAGTTGAACAGCAAGCATAACACATGCATATATAGAACAACAGTGGACATTCCAACAGCATGCAGGATTGATTGGTGGTAACAGGCCACCGAGATTGTGGTATGTGAACAGGGCACATGCATCAATGTAAATGCAGATATTTATGAACCAATAGGACATGTGTCCCAACAAATGTTATGAGATTAGACATACCCATTGAGGTGTGGAATTGCATTGCTTATGCACATACAGTAAGGTGTAAAAAGATACCTCCATTAACAACGTATATATACTTATAGTTTACACTACATTCCTGTTGACTGCAGTTATATATCCCCTACATGTATTATTACACTAGGCAATGTCCGTTAAATTGTGAAATGGGTTTTGCTAGTTCTTGATATACCTGACCTGTATCTGACATACAAACTGTCCTGGATGCAGATGTTACTGCTACATATTTATATATTTTATTTATATTTATATATCTACATATCTGGATGTGTTCAGGTGACATTATCAGGTATATGTTAACAGCCCCCTACATTTCTAGCAGCACACTGACATTTCTGGGGAACACAATAACAAGCTACTCATGTGCCAGATGAACCTGTACATGCCGGCCATGAACCGACAGTTGGGGACTGTATATATGCTTAACAGCTACTGGCACTCCCTTCATCCACTTTATATGGGCCTACCCATGTGTGGGTTGGCTGCGCTTAATACAACAGTACTATTTCTATAATGCAAGGGTACAACAACATATCGAAGAAAGTGACACGGACACACTCCAGGAATTATACCTTTATTAATTACATTACACACTTTTCTAGTGGATCTCTCATTTATTTGAAATATCGGTGCATGCAGAGGTCTTTTATTCAAGACATATGATACCTTTATTTATGGGTCTCACTTATTTTATATAACAGTACATGCAGAGAAGTTATTCAACACTTATTATACCTTTATTAATGGGTTACAACACTCTTTTTCAGGCTCTCTCACTTCTTTTATATGACAACACATGCAGAATAATTACTAACCTGCCTGGTGGCGCAGCCTTAGCAGCCTATCTGCATAGGCTTGCTGATTCGCAGCATGGACACCTGCAGCTGTGAAGTAAATGAAGGGATATTGAGACATACCTATCCATAATATAGACTACAATAGCAATTCTTACATACTTTATTCCATGGCTACATACTCAGTAGTGGGGCATTTTCCATTTCACGGGCCTCCTGTATCCACTGGTTCAGTCGGTCCTCGTTGCATCTCTTCAGGTCGGAGTAGTGGTGTCTGACCTGCTCACCAGTCCGAGGGATGCCTGTGGCACTGGTGAGATCATGTGCTAGATGATTCCAGGCTTCCGCTTTGTACTCAGTGCCCTGAAACTGGCCCTGCAGGAGTCTTGCATCATGATGATGGACGAGGAGCCAAACCATTACTTTTGACTCCTCAATGCCCCACTGTTGCACTCGAAAATGAGAGCCCTCTCCAACACCAGCCATACTGTCTGCAGATGTGAGCTACAACCAGTTATGGCAATTATTCCCACCTATGGAGCTTAAATATGCCTCATTTCCCACACTTATTTGTGATTGGCCGGTTTTGAAAAATCTCAGCTAAAAGCAAACCTGCTTAGCAATGGGTAAACTTCCATTGATATATATGAGTGTTTTGGAAATGCATCCATGTGTAAAGCTGTCATGGCTTAGTGGTTTAGTACTGTGATTATGGTACACAGTATCCCGGGTTCAAGGCCTGTCATTGTTTTACTACTGGCCAGACCGGCTAGGAGGTTTGGCTATGTTTAGCCGACTTTGCTCAACTTTGCCCAGCATTCCCCGACGTTGCCCGACGTTGCATGACATTGCGCTAGTAAGCGCAGTGCGCAGCTCCGCACAAACATGTTTTGTTTGCACTAGTTGGTGTGATGCGCAGCTCCGCGCACAGCCATTGCACTACTTAAAGCATTGCTAAGCTATGAGCAATTATACTTAACTGTGCTTAATACTAGTAAACTTTGCTTAGCAGTGCTTCACATTGCTTAAGATACGTTACTTATGCATTTATCAGTATGCATGACCATTCCACCTTCTTATACATATATATATATATATATATATATATATATATATATATATATATATATATATATATATATAAAATATCGTTCACTACCACATAGGCCATTTCAATGCATTTTACTATAATTTAAATGGTAAATGTCAGGAATTCTTTTTATGCACACATTTCCTACAGAAAATAGGAAGGGGAGTGGTAGGACTCGAACCGGGAATGCCTCCTCTTTGGGTGAGGGCTCTATCACTACACTATTGCTATTTGGCTTAATTTGCATATAAGAAGTTTATTATCCTCTTCGATGTCTACACTGCTAACTGTAGCTAAGCAATGGGCAAACCCACGCATACACACGCAAATACGGGCAGCTATATCGGGAATAATAAAAAAAAAAGGAAAGCTTTACATTTTAAACTTGCACAGGGATTTAGAATGTGGGGGAATGTAGTGTTGGGTATGTAGACATTTCAGCGGACTTGCTCATTTCACTTGACATTTGCAGTTTAGGCACTTGCAGGGGCGTGGATATTTGGACTGCTCGGCAGTCTGACACCCCCTGCACTCGTGCATGCTCCTTGTTAGCCTTAGAGTTGAGTCAGCGCGTCCTCATGAATATGCATGACGCGCTGACATCATACTCTTAGACTGCAGTTTCTGAGTAAGACTTAGTTAGTCTTACACGGTGGATTAGTGAATCTCGGCCTATGTCTTTAAAATTCAAGAATGTGATATATCCCACAGGACATAAGAGAGTTTTCCTAAATAGTAACTGGTTCAAATCAGTAGCTCCAGATCTAACTAGATGGAAGATAATATTCTTCAAAGAACTACATTATCTCCCATACAGCCAGCAATTTTTTCATTTCTCTGCATTGATCTGCACCATCCGCAGCCCCCCATCCATCCCCCCCCCACACACACACACACACACACACACACACACACACACACACACACACACACACACACACACACACACACACACATACACACACTACTTATTATGATCACTCTAAAATTGCTACAGGTCTAAGAAACAAAAGCATTTCTTATTTTGAAGTGATCTTACACAACAGGGCAATTTTAAGAAAGACACTCCTATCATTGTTTTTAAGCACATGTGAAAAGGAATGAGTGACTTTCATAAGCGGATTTAAGGGACTGTCCTACTACATTTTTTTTATTAGCTAAGGTGTGCTGTACCTATGATTGCTAGACTTCCACAACAGTGTGGCCCACTCTAATTCCCTCTCTAAACACCAGATTTGTGCCTAAATTCCCTCTAGAAACACATAGAATTTCCAGCCCCATGAAATGGGCTAGTCAGACCCCAGCCTGGTAACGATTCCAGATCTAGCAGTTGATTAGCTGAGAAGCCACCAACAGCTATCCACAGAGGAATGATTTCTGATATTGTTTTGCCCTAACCCTACCCCATAGCATTATGGCATCAACATAGGTTAGGACAGCAATGTGCCTTGGCCAAGGAGGAGTACCTCACCTAGTCAGCCTACCCTGCTAGTTATTCTATCCCTTACTGAGTGATTGCTGGCATAGGGTCTGTTTTTCCATGACCCTGAAATAAAGTAAACAGAAACTGTACAATGAATAAAAGAATGAAATCATCATTTATCAAACTAAGTATTACTTTTGAATGAATGTTCTCCTATGAACAGAGTGATAAGTATCCCAACCCCCTCATACAAAGATGTAGCCTTTAAAGGTTTCTACAATAGGGTTTGTAATACTTGCAGTGCAAAGTCTACTCAAGGAATGAACACTAAACCTTATGCAGGTAAAACTGAAATGCCCACTCCCCAAAAGGAAAAAGGTACATAATGAAAGACAATCCTACGTATATCAGGAAGTATGCCGATTTCTTGATGAGCTTCTAATTTAATAGACTACACTAACAGAGTCCAGTCTACAACCCACCAACCATGTAACTTTCCCTTCCTAGAATTACCTATAGAAATTTTTTGTCATTTGGTCCTATAACATCAAATAATAATTCCCATTCCCCAAGTGCATTACTGAAAACATTCCTTACAGATGAAGTCTTCAGAGTCCTAAAATCAAAGTTTGCCTCGTGTGTCTGCCTTAGATTACTTGCTCTGTCAGAGCAAGCAGTAAATTGCCAAAATGTAGGAAGTACTACTGACACTGTTTAAGGTGATACATCACACTTCCATATTATAACATTTACACTGTGAATAGTTCTTCCACTTATCATATAACATATACTAATTTACAAAACTGTTCAGATAACTTTTGCAAGTAAATAGTCTGTAAGACTTGATCATACTTCTGGATCTGCTTTGTTTATAAAACCTGTCATATGTTGCCACATGTGTGACGCAGGTCATATCAAAAATAGTCAGCTGTGATCAGTTTTGCTTAATAAAAGGAAAGAATAAACAAATAAATGTATAATGACTACAATTTGCAAAATGTATGTATTTCTGATACTTTTGACAGCTAATTAATTTATAATCAAATCTTGGCGTGCAGCTTGTACAGTATTTACCCATGGGTGGTCTAAATGAAGGAAGCAGAAATCATTAAATACTGCACAACCCACTCCACCAGCACTGATTAATGTTACTTTTATTTTGCTTATAATTTATTTGTGCATTTTTATTTTTATTTATACTTGTTCTCAAATGGTTGGTAGTAAGACCACCCTTTTGAAAGAGGCTGTTTGGATCCTTCTCCATGGAAGAGAGAGCTATAGCCCTAACTATGGCACAGATGACCTGAGATTGACTAGTAACTTGGACTTTGAAGAAGCCAGGAAGGGAAGGGGGTATTGTGAATAGAAGCTTTGCCAGATTGTCCACTTTTGGTGGGGTATCTGCCTGTGATAACACATCCTCTGTGATGGAGATGTGCCATAATCATGGAGCAGACTGCTATTAAACTACAGAATTTGAGGGGTGCTTGAGCTAAATGACATTACGTGTGGTGACGTGCATGATGTCACTTGTTCCATCAAGTTAGGGCTTATCAAAACATTCCTTGACATGTAGGACCAGCATATGTGATGCTACAGGTTGCTCCAGTCCACTTCCCTTAACTCTCCCTACAGTAAGTCATTATTGGTGCTGACCCAGAAACAGAGGAAAGTACATGGGACACAAGGTAAAATGGTGCAGTCAAATGGGGGGGAATAAAAATAGTCTCTCTATTATTTTTTTTCATCATCATTTGTTAGCAAAAGTGCATTTCACAGTTTAAGTGAATTCATATTTTGAGTATGCCCAATCCTTTCATTTTTAAACAAAGGGTAAATATTAACAGTTCTGTTAAATACTGTGGGCCAGATTCCAAAAGACTCGTTCTCAGTGAGTGCAAGTGACTTACTCAAGTATTACATCTGAGTAAAGTCACTTACACAGAGAGCAGATCTTTTGGAATCTGACCCGTGATGTAGACCTGCTTATAGATAGGCTTTAGTCCAAAGTGATTCCCTTACACTGAGAGCACTTCTTGCAGAATCAGGGCAGGTTTACACTGGAGAAAGTCACTGGCCCTTTGAGTATAAGGATGCAATGAACGGTTTCAGGAAATAAAGAGACCGTTTTTTTGTTAAACTTAAACTTACGCCATCATAAAAGGGTACCACTTAATTTGCAGATACTGAAATTGTCATTGCCAGTTTTCTCTTGCTCATATTCTCATTCTGCCTCAATTACGTTTTCCATAGCTGCATCTGAAAGCAGCAGTAAGACATTATTATCCCATAGCCTCTTTCTAAAAACATTTTAAAAAGGTAGACAATGTAACTGAATCTGCTTGGATCTTGGTCTGAAGTTTTACAGTTATATACATTTGCAAACATCAGATTTTAATGCTTTTATTGAATGAAGGCGTGCGAAGATAGAATACATTTGTTATGTCCATACATGTAAATATTTTCACCAATAACAATTCACATCATTTTCACATTAAAAAGGTAGCTGCAGTGAGTATATAGCAGTACACCTTTAAGACATAAAAGCAACTTGGGTATGTGAGCCCTGTGACTGGGTGGGTTCTTGGCAACTGTGAATAAAACTTCATTTTACAACAGCTCTGTGCCCTTAACTCAAATGTTTAGGCATTATGCCTCTTTTAGCATGCTAACCATTAACCTCTTCCCTCCAGGCATTGAAATATCTCAGTAATGCATGGCCGATCCACTGATCTGGGAGCAAAGATATCTCCATTTTTGTGCATCTTTTTTTCTGATAGGAAATTTAACCTAGAAGTAGTAGAACATACATTTTATTAGCAGAACTTCTCACTCCTACACCATGAATATAGAAACAGTTAATCCAATGTTCTATTACACTGCATCCTAAGCACGTGTTATTGGTTGCTGTTAGAAGCCAATAGCAGGGTTTCCCCAGCAATCTCAACTCATCTGATTAGAAACTTTCCATTTTCTACAGACACATACCTTTTGGGATGTTTTTCTCTAGCAGGAGATTTTTTTTTTTTATTTCTGGGTCAAAAAAAAATGTGGGCAGAATATCTACATATGCCACTTTTGTAGTCATTTATTTATTTTTATTGTGAATAACATGGAGATTCGCCTTGTAACAGGATCTTGAGATCTGCTACTGTGGTAATTTTTTATCACTTTTGGCAATCACAGGCGATCACCAGAAGTGTCTGTCTCTTTGGTAGGCAGTCAGTGGAAGAAAGAAAAGGCCTGGCTGAGGCAAATCTAATTGAAATCATCATTGCTATGGCTTTGTTTGGAGGAGGAGGTTGGAACAGAGATTCATATCGGAAAACTCAAACTTAAGATATATTACTGTGGTAATATTTCTGTGACTTTTGGCAATCACAGCGGTTTGCTGTGGATACAGTCAGTGAAAAATCAGAATGTCTGACTGTGGCTGATCACATTAAACTGATTATTGCTGTGGCTTAGTAAATGGTGGGGAATAGTGTTTTGTACCTGACAGCTCCAAGTTGAAATACATCAATGTGATACTTTAATTTGAATCTATCTGACAGGAAACCAGGCAGATCTGGGGGTACTGACAATATTATACATTGTCCATGGCACAATACACCTGAATCTGAGTTATTTAAGTTTTATGGCAACTACCACAGGGCAAAAGCAGTAAGTGGAAATGCATCACTGTGGCCGTTATGTCGCCCATTTCAGCAATCACATGTAAGAGGTGATTGCCAGAAGTGGCTGTCTGTTTTGGGGAGCAGCCTGTAGATAAAAGCATATGACACTACAGGATCACTATTCAATAATTATTGATATTTTGTTTGGGGGATGCATCTGTCAAACAGTAATGTGTCCATTATATTTATGTGATCCCTTCATGGTCAAAAGTAATGTATTTTCTCAGAAGGGACATGTTTCACTGTGAGAGTATGTGTGTGTTTTGTACCAAAATTTCTTACTAGAAGCCCTAGAATTTTTTATTGTGACCTGTCTTTGGGGACCAGACATATTTAAATCAAGTATTTCAGGAGGACTTTTATTGTCAGTCTTTTATTATGCTGAGTTCTACCTGGGAATCTATTCAACCTCTGCACAAAAGACCGGGTAAAAATCAATATCTAGAATATATATATATATATATATATATATATATATATATATATATATATATATATATACTGAGAATATATTTGTTATTTACCTTTTTGTTAACCAGGTTAATCCACTAGAACAGACGCTTCTTCACGTGGAAGACATAGCAGTCCATGAAAGAAATGACAAATGTAGCCTTAACCATTGAAATTGCTACACCCAGTAAATTTAGTGTCTTACATACAGAGTGAAACAAAGTCATAAAATACCAGGATTTATAGGCAGAAATGAGAACAATGTAAGAGAAAGATACCCAATCCTTTCCACTAGTAGTAAGAGCAACAAGTCTAATAAAAAATAAAAGAATTTACAGTCCTACTTAGATATACTACAAATACATGTAAGGTCATATAAATTACAGAAAGACATAATTCTGGGCACATTGCGGCTGCTGAGAAGAGCACTTTTAGCTAACATCAATGACTGAAGCAATACTAATTTCATAAACTCTATGTGTACTCTAACTTAGGAATGGGGTCCATTCCTGTCATGGTATTATTAACCCAAAATACATGGAGAAATTAAGCTGACAGACATGAGGTGGTGTTCATACTGACTAGATGAAATTTGGCCAGGGACTTTTGTAACATGTCATCACTATAATGCCATTCTTTCAAATAGCTAAAGTTCTGGGTCTCATTCAAAAGTGTGCTACCCTAGAAACTCAAATGTTAGAATTTCAGCCATAGGTGTGTTTTGTCACTGCATTCCTTGGTGCTTCTTCTTCTTTTGGCTTTTCCCAGTTAGGAGTCACCACAGTGGATCATCTGTCTACTCATGATTGGCATTAGAGTTTTACAGTGTCGAGTTGTCAGCCCGGCGCCCACAGAAGGCATACACACACACATCTAAGGCCAATTTAGAGTGTCCAATCCACCTACTGCATGCCTTTGGGATGAAACCAGAACAGCTGGAGGAAACCCACGCGACCACAGGGAGGACATACAGACTCCGCACAGAAGGCACCCCAGCTGAGAATCGAACCAGAGAATCTCTTGCTGTAAGGTGAAAATGCTAACCGCTGCACCACAGTGGACAAACTCTCAAAGTACAATAGAGATATAGGCTTTCAAAGACAGACTTTAATGCTACTGCCTGACATTTTACATTATGCTTGGTTTTCATTAAGGGGCTGAAATGAACTTCTCAACACTGAGATGGCTAAACATACTTTTTTGAGTTGCCATTACTAAAACTAAAATTTGTCTAAGATCTGAGAGAAAAATTAAATATTTTTCATTTGTAACATGTCATGACTACAATGCTGTTCCATTAAGTGACTAAAGCTGTGGAGTCAAATTCAAAAGCATGCTGCACTGGAATCTCAAAGGCAGAATTGCAATCTTAACTGTACTTTCTAGCTGAATACCCTATTGCTATTATGTAACTGTTTTGCAGTGATATCTCTAAGGGAGAGGAAATAAAACCTTTCAAAGACAAATCTTAGTGGCTTATGCTCATGCGCCTTTACTGCCAGTCTGACATTTTGCATTATAGTTAGTTTTCATTGTGGGAGCTGTGGTCAGCTTCTGTTCTGTACTCTTACAGTAATGGTCTTAAATACTACTTTATAGAGTTTTCCATATATCAGATGTAAAAGTCTTATATATTTCAGCAGAAAAAATATATTTTTCTTCAATTTTAACTTGATATCTTACAATATTCTTTTCAGGTGTGACATGCTGTAGCTGCAAAGCAATGCTATCAAGCATATAAAACTGTAGAACCGAATTGAGGAGTGAGCTGCATTGAAAGATCTAAAGGGAAAATTGTAGACTTACAGCTGAGTTACTGTGAATATTCTGAAGGCAAAACTGGAGTTCTGTGTTTTTTGGATGGTCACCTTGTTCTTATTACCTGAAAGGTCTGTAATTGAATCTCAAAGGGAAACAGAAATATAGTAGTTTCAGTTCATTGTCTTTTCTGCCACAGTCTTTTTTTTTTGCATTATACTCAGTTTTCATTATAAGTGCTGTGCTGAAGTTCTTCTCAGTATAAGGAGTACAATAATGGTGTAATATACTTCTTCATTGAGTTGCGATTTCATCAGAAGTAAAAATCCAATTTGCTTCTACAGAATAGTGTGTGTGTGTGTGTGTGTGTGTGTGTGTGTGTGTGTGTGTGTGTGTGTGTGTGTGTGTGTGTGTGTGTGTGACTCGATGTATGACCCATCCCACCAGTTTAAATTTATGAACAGTAAATACATGTCTAGTACTATAAGAAAATAAACTTGTGCATATGTCCTTATGGCTGGAATCAGTTGTATATCTTTCTTTATGACTGGAACTACCAGCTAAGTACATTTTTACCTTTGAGTCATGATGCATTACCCTGAAAAGGTTGCCATAATAGTTTGTGCAGTTACTGAGTAATTAATTTTTATTGGAACAGTTATCACCAAAAGTCATATGTAGTTATTTGAATGCTGTAGTTTTCATAAGATCATAAGAGGTTACTAGGCTAATGGCCCTACAGCCTCCATTCAAGTCTGAATTTTTCCAATTATCAATGCACATGGACTAGAACAGCTTTGGTATATGCATGTACCTTAGGGTATCTACAGACTGCTCCTGTCCATAAGGACCATAGGTAACAAGCCAGGGGTGAATTTCTGATTTCCCATCCATTGGTCCAAACTGGATTTGAATAGGTTTAGGGAAGAGTTCTGTTTGACACAAATGAGGAGTCTTTTCCAGACAAGGGGTAATCTCTGAAACACATACCTGTCCCTCCAACATGTTTATGTCAAAGACAAGGTTTAGATCCTTAGATCATGTAATTCTAGTGCTGTTTGTTTTACAAATGTGAAGCAGAGCCCTCAGAGCTGGATCAGAGAATCACAAAACACCAAGAAGTTACACTGAAGCAAAAAAAAAAAAAAGCAAACTGAATCCACAGGTCACTCACAAGCATTTACATTTTATTGCCACATCTGGTACCTTTGCTATTCACCTTCTCAGGTACCAAATGTAGTAATAAAAGTTTAAATGCTTGTGGAGCAAACCGTGGATTCAATTTGTTCTGGTTTTTTTTCCTGGATCGGTGAGTGCCTTGCAGGTTGGGCATAGATTGCCCCTCAGTAGTCTCTTGGAGGCTGAGTACAGGGACAGGGCTTTGAGGTGGTCTGCATAGGACATACTATTTATACCCTCTACTCTTTTAATAAGGAACCTCTGTGGCCACTCCAGCTGTTGCAAATGCCTGGTAAGGTACATGCTGAAGAGTGCATTGTACTCCATTATTGGTCTAATGAGGGCTAAGTATAGTGGGACTATGATATACGTAGATCGGAGCGCCATGCCCTTACTTACAAGTTGCAGCACATAGAAGTATTTTCTTACTACCATGTACACATGGTGATCAAAGGTCAGGTTACTGTCAGTCTGAGTTCCCAAGTTCCTTACCACTTGGTCTACTCTTAGGAGAGGGCTAGCAATGTTTTAATTTGCAGGGGTGTTCATCTTCCCAAAGGGTATGATTATGGATTTTTTTTACACTGAGTTTTAGGCCATGGTTCTGGCACCAGTTATTTTTCTGGGTCAGACCTTCATGAAGGATATCTACATCTCTGGGGGAATTCAGTGATTGCCCCCAACTTGCAGTCATCAGTAGAGTTGGTCAGCCAAAGCCCCTCTACATTTGCCTTGACTTCAGATAGGTATATTCCAAATAGAAGTCCCAGTACTGTACCATGTGGTTCACCACTAGTAACAGGCCTCTTGGTGGAGGTGGATTCACCCTCCCTAACTTCATGTGTTCTATCTGTGAGCCATTTGGCTACCCATTGGGTGACATAGGGATTTATGCCTATTTATGCCTAAATTTGTCAGTTTCTTATATTACCTGAGTGAAGTATTGTGTCAAATGCCTTTGCCAGGTCATGTCAGGCAGTATGTACTGTTTTGCCCCCGTCTATGGCTCTATTGACCTTCTCAAAGAAATCCACCAAGTTTAGTATGCATGATCTGACCTTGACAAAACTGAACTGGGATGGGTTCAGTGTTTAAAAATTCCAATGTCTTTGTTTATCAATTCCACAATAATTCTTTCCATGGGTTTCTAGCAAAACAAATGAGTCTGTAGTTCCCTGGGTCTGTTGATGGTCCATCTTTGTGTAGAGGGATGACAGTTGCAGTCCTCCATTCCCTAGGGATGAAGCCTTCTGGAGAGTGTGTTTGAATAGAGATTCTAGTGGGCCTGACAGGTCATGTTTGAAGCTATTTAGAACATATCCTGAAATATTATCAGGACCTATTAATGCAGTGTTTGTAGCTCTGGAGAGTGCATTGATAACCTGTTTTTAGTGGCAGTTGGTGGAAAAATGGCAGAGGGCACCTGGAAGAAAACTGGGTAATGGGGGGTGAAATTGGAGCTAAATTTATCGGCCAGAAAATTTGCTATATCCACTAGTTTGGAGTAGGAAGTTCTATTTTCTATCTGTTCAGCACACTGTTGGGTGTTCCCTTTAAGGTTGTATACATAATTGAAAAATGTCTTATGGTTATCCTTAGACTGGGAGGCTATTTTAGCCTTGAAATTGGCTTTTGTGGGCTTGATTAGTCCTCTGACCTGATTGTTGAGACTGATGAGGGACATTTTGTCTTTTGGGCATAGCCCTTCCAGTTTTTACACAAGATTTTCTTTCTTTTATTGTACAACCTGTTTTTACTGGGAGTCCACAAAGGGGGCTTGTTTTTAGACTTTGTCCTAAGTTTATTTTGGTTTGGGACTGCTGTTTCATTACAGTTATTTACATGCTTGTACATGTTTTTTGTAAACACTTCCACATAGGCCACTGTGTTTTCTGAGTTTGGGGGGCTTGGAATTTAGCTATGTCTTCACTTAATAGGAGGAAGTTATCTTTGGAAAAGTTCTTAAAGGTTTTGAGTTTTGCTCGGAGCTCAGCCTTTATATTTATTTCAAGGGATACCACTTTGTGATCTGACCTGACCAGTGAGAACATTACACAAGGAAAGGGGCAATGTTCTTTCATATTTGTGAGCACCAGATCCATGATATTTGCTCCCCTCATATGTGTGCAGATAAGCTGTTCTAGGGTATTTGCATTGACAAAATCAAGGAACATATGAGTCTGCAAATTAGTGGTTGTGTATGTATCTCAGTTTATGACAGGATAGTTAAAATCTCCTATGGATATGGTGCTGGGCTGAATTATGAGTTTCTCTAGTACATTCAAATAAGTCATATGTTTATCCAGGGACATAGACAGAGACCTATAGATAGCATGGATTAGGTATTGGACTTTATCTAAGGTTAGTTGGACATGGAGTAGCTCAAGCATGTCATCTTGTTTGACCAATATTGAGGTGTGTTTATTTTTTATGTAGATTGATACACCTCCACCTCTTGTCCCTTCTTGTGTGGTAGCTGGTCTAAATGTGTGGAAGACATTACTGCCTAGGTGCCTTTCATGGCTATAAACCATGTCTCGGTAACTGCACAGATGTCAGCACTTTCTAGGGTGAGGAGTGCTTCCAGGGAGTGGAGCACTTGTTCAGAATCCTAGCATTGCGTAATTAAAACTTTTAGTTTATCTTCCATAAAACTGCTTAGAAAGGCACTATATGTGCTGATAATGTTTTGGCCAATATCTGAAAGCCTAGTGGGAACAGGTGCAGCTCATCCCTGGCAGAATAACGTGGTCTGTTGATCATGCCGTTCCAAACTGACAAATATTGGACACCCTTAGAATGACACCAGTAACTAAACCAAATGTTAAGGTCAATCATCTTCTCTTTATATTGTGGTATTATTCTTGGAGACAGTAGAATGCTACTCAGTTTTAGGCTCATACCTGCCTGGGATACATAATCTGAAAGCTCCATCATGTCTCTCTTCAAATAGTCCATGGAAGTACATCTCAAGTGATTAACACCCACATCAACTATGACAGAGTCGTTTTGGTACTTGTGTTTCAATGTCATGAGTGCATGTGTGATCTGATGGACTCAGCCTGGTGAGGGGAATATCAGTGTGTGAAACAATAGAGTCTCCAATTACCAATATATTGGGTTGTATGGCAGTTTGCCTTAAGGGCTTAGAGGTTGAAACATTGTGAGATGTGGCTTGCTGTATGTGTCCTATGGAATGTTGTCTTTGTAAAGTGACTGAGAGGCTGCTGAGGGCAGTGTATGGGAGGCTTTTGAGGTTTGGGTAAACTGCATTCAAGACCTCAGCATATGGGAGTTTATGTGTCTAATACATAATATGTGTAGTGTGTGTGTGTTACTGACAACCTGTTTGGAGATATCAGTGTCTGTATGCAAGAGCTTTGTCTCCAAAGACATGGTGTAATTACATCTCTCACATACTGTAGCAGTCTGCTTAAGAATAAGGTGGTTGTCAGAAACATGAGACAACATCTACAATGTCTCAAGATGCCCATTTCCACCAGGCTGGCTACAGAAACAGTAGGAAAGTGCACATGCATGGGTGTGGATTCTCTTTTTTGTGATCTGTGAGAGGTGGTACAATTGGGGTTTAGAGTTGTTGAGCTGGGTGGAGAGGATTGACCTAAAACAATACTCTTGGGATAATACTTCTCAGTGGGCAATTTAGCTGCTGTACAGTTAGCCAGATACTTGAGAAAATAGCAGATGAATTTTTATAGGGAAAATTATAACTCTAGGTGCTTGCTTCTATATAGGGCACTGCAAACCACTGTTACACAGCTCAGCACAGGTTATAGAAGATGAGTTAGAATGGAATCCAATGAGTAAACAAT